>NW_027225661.1:0-228926 GCF_038994185.2 Dermacentor albipictus
GTTTCCCTGTGCCACATTCTGCTTCTGACGTGCGCTGCTTCGTCAGCCTGTGTTCTTACTTTCGCCGTTTCGTCAAAAACATTGCCAACATTGCTCAGCTTTTAACAGATCTTCTAAAGGAGAACACGCCATCCTCACGGGGCCCGGAGCAGGCTCACGCTTTTGCCGCTCTCATCGGGTTTCTGACCACCCCTCCCATACTTGCCCACTTTGATCCATCTGCACTGACCGAAGTCCACACTGGTGCAAGCGGTCATGGCATCGGCGCTGTTCTCGATCAACAACACAAGGGTACCGAGTGCGTGATAGCTTATGCCAGCTGCCTGCTGTCACCTGCCGAGAGAAATTACCCCATCACCAAGTGGGAGTGCTTCGCTTTAGTTTGGCCTATCGTCACGTTCCGGCCATATTTGTACGGCTGCACATTTTCGATCGTTACAGACCACCATGCACTCTGCCAGCTGTCTTCCCTCCGGAACCCGACAGGGCGGCTTGGTCGCTGGGCTTTGTGGCTCCAGGAATTTTCATTTATTGTCACTTACAAGACTGGATGCCTCCAAAAGGACACTGACTGCCTCTCGTCACCCCGTGGATCCACTTAATCCTTCTACGCATGATCCGATGACCTGCGTGATGGCGTTCACTGACATGACTGACATGCACGGCGAACAACAACGCGACGAGTCCTTACAGCCCATCATCGCCGGAATACAATCACTCCAGCGGCGAACAACAACGCGACGAGTCCTTACAGCCCATCATCGCCGGAATACAATCACTCCAGTAGCACTGACGACACATGCCGCATGTTCGTGCCGCACAACGGCATCCTCTACCACAGCACTATCAACGCTGATGGCCCTGAGTTGCTCCTTGTCCCTCCTTGTCATCTGCAATCTGTTCTTGAACGTCACGATGCACCGACGGCGGGACACCTTGGAGTTTTGCGTACATACGATCACGTACGACACCGGTTCTTCTGGCTGGGTCTCTACTGCTTACTGCACTCTTATGTCGCAACTTGTGAATTGTGTCAGCACCGAGAGAAACCTCCCCGACCACCTGTCGGATGACTCCATCCAGTTGAAGTTCCTTCCGAACCGTTCTCTCGCTTAGGCCTTGACTTGCCTGGCACTTTTCCGACGACTAGAGTTAACAAGTCGATTGCCGTCGCTACTGATTACACGACACGCTACGCGATAACAAAGGTGTTGCCGACTATAGTTGTGCAACAGACATCGTTGATTTTCTCCATCACTGTTGTGAATGTGACCAAGTTCTCGCGGCATTATATTGTAAATACAGTCTTTCTATACTTCCAACATCCCCATAACAGTATGCTTTGCCTCTGGCATGTTCATGATCACCGATGGCATACAAAATAGTGATGCAGACTAAGCTTCGCAAAGAATTAATGTTCCATCTCTTCCTTACAGGCTGCTGTGTTTCAACTAAATCTGCATTTCCTGTGTCCAGTGGTCTCGTTGCTCAATTAGTGCTTGCCTATTTCTGTTGCACTGCAACCCACTAATGTTAAAATGTGATACTTCTCCTCTTTTCCGTTGTCCTCCTGTCCTTTTACACTGCTGCAAACTTTTAGATTTTGATGCTCGAATGATTAATACAACAATTGATGCTACCATATTATGTGAAGACTGTCATGACGGCAATAATTTAGGTGGACCTGAAACTAAATGAAAAAAAAAAGAAAACAGACGTGTGAGTAGGAATAACTTGTGACCAAACTGGCTCCATGCTAAACTTTGCCTCAAGGAAATTGGTCTTAAAAGTCTCAAACCCTTTTCGTGCTCTCGTGACTGTCTAATAGACAGTCACGGAAGTTGCACAAAAAGGAGTGCCTTTCTGTTGGGGAACTGTTTTTATCACGAGTATGCTATACAGCACCAGTTGTGCTATGAGCAGGCACAACTGCACATACAAGCTATAGCCTGAACTTTAAAATAATTTCAGATCTATTTGTGAACTTCCCAAGCCACTTCACAACTGCAAGCTGAATCTGATGTGTGCTGTCTCAGGGTCATGACCTATATTTGGGGGAAGACTAAGAATGCAGCCTGTGACTGAAGTTTCAGTGTTTTGAGCCCACCATTTCGAAATGCTTTTTATGTGCACTCAGTAGGAGACAGTTCTCCAAGCTTCTTGATATGATTTTCAGTGATACTAGAAGCAAAGCTTATTAGTTGTATTATACTAAATTTTCATATTTTCTCTAATATACTGTGGTCGTGATAGCACCACACTGCTTAAAAGGCATTGAGAATAAAAAAGCTACTTATTTGCCCTAGTATAATGTAGAAATCGGCATTCTGCAGTCTGAAAAGTGAAAACAAAAACATTATCGTTGCAACATTCACAACCACTTTAGCTGCTCATAAAATCATTGATGTACATGTAAAGAGCCTCTATGTTGTGTCTGTTAAAAACATGCTCCATCATGCTGCAGCATTATGCACATTAGCTTCGTGTAGAAGCCACAGCTGTTGCAATGTGCTGCACCGCAATGCACCTTGGTTATGTGGAAAAGCTACCATTGTTGCTATGCTCTTTACTGGTATACACGTCAACCTTGTGGCAAAGCCACTGCACTTCCAATGTGCTGCACCTCAAAACGTTTCAGGTATGTGGGAATGCACACTTGCATGCGCTAGATTTGGGCATTTTTAATGCAAATAATTATTTTTTCATACCAAGCACTTTGCAGTAGGCAATTTTACGTCCCGACTCGTTTCGGTCTTCTGCATTGAAAACAAAAATATGTTACAGTGACCCCGAACCTGTTTCCCAGCATAACAACCTGACACTCTAGCCATTTGACCACTGTCGTGCACATACTTCTTGCTCCCCAATGCATTGCTGTGTGTATGGGATAGTGGCACGTGTATAACAGTGCATAATACATGTCAGAGCATGTGTGCATATACAAGTTGCTTATCAAACTGTGAGCATGTCAGTCTCTCCCATTCTTCCTTTGTAGCTGGACTTCGAGGTGCTTTGTTAGAATGCACCACCTTCGGGATTCGCTCACATTTCCAAGTCCCCCTCACTGTAGCAGCTAGCACAACATGGACACTGTACCTTTATGCTGTAATGTTTCTTCACTGGAGTACAAAAAGGAATTGTGTAGATCCAACATACATGTTAAAAGTGGTTAATGAGAATCTATGAAACATTCATATTTAATGCATTGTTGCAATCCAAATGATGGAAAGCGTATTTGCGTTGGCAAGCTAGCAGTAGCAGATGTCACAGGCATGTTATGCAGGGAAGCCACCTTATCACCTATAGCTGTTCTCTGTGCAGTGAGGATGAAGGTGACATGTGCTTGTTTAGTGAAGAACGTTGACAAGAGGTGTATGCACAGAGACATATGACACTTATCTTAATACTACATGTAAGGCTTGTATACTTGTGTCGCAGCGACACATACCCATTCTATGAGATGGGCCTAGAATAGGCACGTGCCCATTTGCGCATACTGCATAAGCCAAGTTTTCCACTCGTCAAAACAGCTGCCACCACAGTGTTAGGAAAGAGGCAAAGAAACCATGCCTTTGCATTCATACTCTCCTCACAAAGCTTGTGTCATATATGCAATCACTCGCCATACACAAACACATTGGTCAACATTGCAATGTTTGGAAGAACCCAAACCAACGCTACATAGCCATTTACCTGCAACATAAATCCCGACTGTGTCTGGAATCTACATAATGTTTCTTAATTTTTCAGGCATTTGGTGGTAGAGGCCAGCGCATTAGACAGAAATCCTTCTTGACTGCAGCAATGTTCAGAATGTAGTATGAGGTACTCTGTCTAGCTGGAAGTTGAAGATAGATGTTATATTAGTAGTTAAAATATAGTAGCTAGTATTGAAACTACACATGCAATCAAGGCTGAGCCACATGCGAACACGGAAGAGCAGACACACACGGTGGTCACTTGAGCTGGCATTGTGTAGCTTTACCAACAAGCCCAGCTGGACACTGAAGTAAGGCATGTTGTTGGGCTAGTCAGCTTGTAGCTTCAGCAAAATTTTAAACTGTGTGAGGAAGACAGGACATGAACAAAAGCATAGATGCATGCGCAAAGTATAGACTTCCGACTGGCTTTGTTTGGTGAAGGCAGAGAGTTCTTCAAATGGCAAAACAAAAAACATTCGCAAAGAAATTGTGCAAGAGGCAGATATGAAAAATAGCAAGGCCACCTGTGCATTAAGAGTGCAGTAGAGTCCCAAGGTGCCCATCTAAGAATTCTATTTCTTTCCTTGATAGGTATCAAGAAGGTGAGATAACTTAGTTGTCACAAATTTTAGCGATGTGGAATGCTTTGATGACTTCTCTTTCTGCTTTTGAGCTTGCCTTCGAAAGGAATTTATTCTGTTCCAGATGAGGCAGGCAGCTTTTGCTGTCGCAGCTCCTGCACTGCAAGAGGAGATTCTCAAGGAAAGAATTACTCAGATGGGCACATTAAGACTCTCCTGCACTCTTAATGCATACATGGCCATGATATTTTTCATCACTGCCTCATGCACAAATTATTCGCAATTGCTCCTTGTTTTGCTAACTTGAAGTACCGTATATATTCTCTGCTTTCACGAAATAAAACCAGTTGGAAGCCTGTGCTTTGTGTGCGCCTATGTTTCAGTTCATGTCCTGTCTTCCTTGCGGAGTTTAAAATTTTGCCTAACCAGCTGTATAGCTTGTGTATACAATGAGTAATTAATATTATGATGACTGCAGCACAGCAATGGTCTAGTGGCATAGTGTCGACATAGTGTAGAGATCGTACTAAGTAAAAAATCTGGAAATGCCATAAATTGTGAAATCAACCCTTATCCCTTGGTTTCCTACAGCTGCAGAGCACTTGACCACTGCAGCAGTCAGGCATGCTGTATATTGACACGTGTACTTTATCGGGCGACCACTTCTCGCCACCTAACAAATGTAATCGCGCTGCGCAGGACGTGCCTGCATGTAAAAGAAGTTTCTGGAAGTTATCGATGGGTTCCATCCACTGTCTTTCACTGCAACTTGTGTTATCTAAATGCATGTGTGCGTGACGTGAATAATATGAAACTTTGTGAAAGGCACGCGGGTCCCAGCGATTGCTCTGGAACATTCGACGACAGATGTATAAAGGCCGACGCGCTTGACCCGCTCATCAGATTTTCGACGACCGCCGATCGTGTTCGCGGCTACCATCCTTCTTTGAGTGTAGCCTGTTTTTGAGGGCACAACTTCGCCCAATAAAATGCTCGTTTCATTAATCAGAGTTTTGCTGCCCACGTGACAATATTGGGGAGTGCCAGGAATTGAGAGATCGAGACAGACCGCCACTAGAAGTTCCCTGGGCCAGGTGACAACTCAAATGCATCCCAATATTTCTATATTTCACTATATAAACTTTTGTAGAATGAGGAACTTTTCAAGGGTGCAGTTGTTTCACGCAAAAGAAAACTATTACTAAATAGTGACCAGTTTCTTTTGTTTTGTAAGCCAGATTGCATGTATTTGACATTGCTTACTGACTCTTACTTATTCTCGCTGTCCGATACAAGCATATGCCTTCACATGTTTTCAAACAATGTGTGGAGCCATGTTTTTGGTGGAATAAAATTGGTCCCAATACAGAGCTTCGTGGCACACCGGATCTTACTAGCAATCACGGAGAAGAAAATTCATTAGTAGTTACAAATTGGTTCGCGTTAGTTAAAAATTTAGTAATCCAATTCGTAGTCCTGTCAATTCGAAGTTTACTGTCTTTTGTGTATTGGACCAAGCCGATGACCCCTGGCCTGGGCGGGCCCTGGCACTTTACCTAGTGGTGGCCTTTGAAAATAGCAGTGTGGCACCAGTGGTTGCATCAGGATCTAGGCTCATGAAGATAGACAGCAACGTGCACAGGGCAAGGAGTTTGGTGGCCTGGTCCTCGTCACAGTTGTGGAGAACACTATAGTTTTTGCGAGTCCTAGCCCCTACCTAGGGTACCAGTCTGTGCACTGTGTATATATATATATATATATATATAGGATGTGCAGGATTGCTTGTTGGCAGCATGTGATCATGCGGCAGCTGACGGGCCTTCTATGTGTTTCGCCCTGGTAGTGCGGTCGTCTTTGTGATTCTAGAGCTGTGCTGGCATTGCCCAAGAACAGGATCTAACGGCATGGTGCAGAATTGCAGAGTTGGGGTGCTCCATTCTATTCCCACTCCATTCCTTCAGAGTTGTGGTTATGCGATTCCAGTCCTTATAACTTGTCAGAATTCTGACAGTTGGACCAGTCCCACTGTTTGAGTGGTCAAACTAATGTACTCCAATCCTCCAATTACAGTAAATAAAACGCTTCCCGTATAATTACTTACTACTTGCGCCCCGATACAGCGATAGCGTAGAGGTAGAGCATCCGCCTCACGTGCAGAAGGACTGTGGTTCAAATCCAAGTGCCAGCATACTTTGCCCCGGCTGACCTTCCACATATGCCCCCATGGGTAATGTCCAAAATACCGGTACGTCTATCTATTCCCGGAATTTCTAAAAAATCGCGAATACCTACCGTCGGCCTCAGACATTTAACACTTGAATATATGTCGAAAGAATATGACTCCTTGGTGAGCGTGTATACAGACGGCTCGGTCTCGTCGTATGCATCTGGTGTGGCTTTTGTCGTGCCTGCGCATCAAGTCATTCGACGGTTTCGTCTGCATAACAAGACGACTACAACATCTACGGAATTAGTGGCAATAAGAGAGGCCGTTCAATATATTGCGCGACAGCCTCCTCAAATATGGACAGTTTTCAGTGACGCAAAATCGGCTCTTCAACTACTTAGAGTGGTGTTGAAAGAAAGCGCTTACAGAGTGTTGGCTCTTCAAACTGCCGAGCTCTACACTTTAGCGCAAGAAAACGGCCACCAGATCACATTTCAGTGGATTCCTAGTCACTGCGGTATACAGGGCAACGAACTGGCCGACGCCGAAACGAAGAAAGCACTCGAAGAACGAGAGTCACTGCTTTCAATTCCTTTTTCAAGAGCGGACGCCAACTGTCTCCTCTCCAGTGTCATCTGAAAATTGACAGCAAAGCACTGGGACAATCCGGATAATCGCCACAGACGACTCCAGAGATCGGACCCCACCATGAATTTTAGGCTACCACCGAAAATTCAACGAAGCTGTGCCAGTCTTCTGCACAGACTAAGGCTGGGGGTAGCGTTTACGCGCGGATACGTGCACCTCATGCGACGCACCGAGTCTCCACACTGTGAGGTGTGCAATGTGACTGAGACTATAGGTCATGTGCTTTGTGACTGCCCTAAGTTTGTGGAAGAGCGTGATAGGTTGGTCAAGGACCTTACGCGTCTCGACGGCGCACCGTTGTCGGAGGACGTTATTTTAGGCCCTTGGCCAGACGCTCAGTCGAGTTTCAAGGCGATCAAGGCATTACTGAACTTTTTAAAAATTACGGGCCTGGATTGCAGACTTTGAGCATGCCAAATTGCTTGCCATATGTTCTACATCTTCCTTCTATCGTCATCGTCACCCATCATGCACCTCTTTCTTCCCTCTTTCTTTCCCTCTTCCCCTTCCCCCAATGCCGAGTAGCTGGCTAGAGGAATATACCTCAGGCCGACCTCTCGGCATTTCGTGTCATTAAACTTCTTTCTCTCTCTCTCCAGGTGCCACACAATTTTCCACCAGATAAAAAAAATCCATGTTGATACAGTTGTATAAACAGGCCTGGTGGCCTGACTCCAGTGACCAGAACTGGTAATGCACTCCCTTACCAGAGCAGGATTGGCCACAACCTCCTATATGAATAGAGCAATCAAACCCAGGTCCTCGGTCCCCAGCAGCTGCGAAGCAACTGACCACAGCGGCGGTCAGACCTGTGACGCCGCAGAGGGTGCTAATAATCTCTGGATCCGGACAGGCCACCATTGGAATCTGAACCTGGCAACGTTTAACGCTAGAACGTTCTCTAGTGAGGCGAGTCGAGCAGTGCTATTGGAGGAATTAGCGGGCATTAAACGGGATATAATAGAGCTCAGTGAGGTTGGGAGGACAAACGAAGCATATACAGGGCTAAAAAGCAGGCACATCCTGTGCCACCGGGGCTTAGCGGAGAGACGAGAACCAGGAGTTGGATTCCTGATTAATAAGGATATAGCTGGTAACATACAGGAATTGTATAGCATTAACGAGAGGGTAGCAGGTCTTGTTGTAAAACTTAAGAAGAGGTACAAATTGAAGGCCGTACATGTCTAGCCGCCTACATCCAGTGACCAGCAAGTGGAAAGCTTCTATGAAGACGTGGAATCGGTGATGGATAAGGTCAAAACAAGATACCTTTCTCCAGCCTGCTTCTTGCCTACCCTGGCATTGAAGTCGCCCATCAGTATAGTAGAGTTTGCAGAATGGAATAATTTGCGGACAATGAATACCTTCTTCCGCAACTGGGATAACCGAAAGTGGACTTGGAGGAGCCCGAATGGCGAGACTAGAAATGAAGTAGACCTCATACCCCGCGCTAACCCTGGCATCATACAAGATGTGGACGTGCTCGGCAAGGTGCGCTACAGTGACCATAGGATGGTAATATCTCGAATTAGCCTAGACTAAAGGAGGGAATGGAAAAAACTGGTACATAAGAAGCCGATCAATGAGTTAGCGGTAAGAGGGAAAGTAGAGGAATTTCGGATCAGGCTGCGGAAGAGGTATTGGGCTTTAACTCAGGAAGAGACCCTCAGTGTTGAAGCAATGAACGATAATCTTATGGGCATCATTAAGGAGTGTGCAATAGAAGTCGGTTGTAACTTCGTTAGACAGGATACCGGTAAGTTATCGCAGGAGATGAAAGATCTAATTAAGAAACCAACCCTTATACATAGCTTTCATTGATTACGAGAAAGCGTTTGATTGAGTAAAAACCTCAGCAGTCATTGTGGAATCGGGGTGTAGACGAGCCTTATGTGAAAATACTGCAAGATATCTACAGCGGCTCCACAGCCACCGTAGTCCTCCATAAAGAAAGCAACAAAATCCCAATAAAGAAGGGCGTCAGGCAGGGAGATACGAACTCTCCTATGCTATTGACGGCGTGTCTACAGGAGGTATTCAGAGACCTGGATTGGGAAGAATTGGGGATAAGAGTTAATGGAGAATACCTTAGTAACTTGCGATTCGCTGATGATATTGCCTTGCTTAGTAACTCAGAGGACCAATTGCAATGCATGCTCACTGACCTGGAGAGGCAAAGCAGAATAGTGGGTCTAAAAATTAGTCTGCAGAAAACTTAAATAATGTTTAACAGTCTCGGAAGAGAACAGCAGTTTACGATAAGTAGTGAGGCACTGGAAGTGGTAAGGGGAATACATCTACTTAGGGTAGGTAGTGACTGCGGATCCGGATCATGAGACTGAAATAATTTGAAGAATAAGAATGGGCTGGGGTGCGTTTGGCAGGCATTCTCGGATCATGAACAGCAGGTTGCCATTATCCCTCAAGAGGAAAGTGTGAAACAGCTGTGTCTTACTAGTACTCACGTACAGGGCAGAAACCTGGAGGCTTACGAAACGGGTTCTACTTAAATTGAAGACATCGCAACGAGCTATGGAAAGAAGAAGAATGATGGGTGTAACATTAAGGGGATAAGATGAGAACAGATTGGGTGAGGGAACAAACGCGAGTTAATGATATCTTAGTTGAAATCAAGAAAAATGGGCAGGGCACGTAATGAGGAGGGAAGATAATCGATGGTCATTAAGGTTTATGGACTGGATTCCAAGAGAGGGGAAGCGTAGCAGGGGGCGGCAGCAAGTTAGGTGGGCGGATGAGATTAATAAGTTTGCAGGGACAACATGGCCACAATTAGGACATGACCGGGGTAGTTGCTGTTTACGCAAGCATTTTGCAAATGCGGCTCGCTTTTAAGCACCCCTCCTTATGTCTAAAAAAACAGAAATAAACATTCAGTATACTTTTTCAACTTTTACTAAGCTTATCATATAGCTCAGTGTTAACATACAGTAATCACAGGCGAGGTTACAAAAAGCAGTAATAATTGACAGTAAACACTGCTTGGATGGTGAAAAACATGGGAATCAGGTCATTTTATTTTTGACAACAACCTTTTTTGGCATAGGAGGCTCGGGAAATGGTGATGTAGCAACACTGTAAAGACTGAATAAGATAGATGTGGAATGCCTTGATGACTTCTGTTTCTGTTTTCTTTATTTTGTCTTCGAAAGGAATTTATTCTGTTCAAGATAAGGGAGGCAGCTTTTGCATCTGCAACAGAACATCGGTGGATGTTGTGCGAAGCACTTTTTCTTTGCTTTTTCACTACCTGAGCAAGGTAACTTTTTTTTGTGCTTCATCGCGCGATTTCTACAGTCAACTTCCATTAATTCTACCCTGACGAGACTGACGGGTCGAATTAAGATGCAAAAACCTGCTGAAACACCGTTGATTCATTTGGCAGTATGTGCTTGCGCAATTTCCCTCTGAATCGAACATGCATCAACTTTCTATTTGTCCAAAGTATAAAACTAAAGTAGAAATGACAACTCCAAACCAAAGTGGAAACCTACGCATACCTGATTTTTTAGTATGCCAGCCAACTTTCTAAAGTCAGCTTCGCTGTATTACAGCCATGATAAGCGGTAAAGCATATACTGAAAAGATTTCGCGCCAAAGAACAACACACACAAGAAAGACGACGACACCATGGGCGCCTGTGGTGTCGTCTTTCATGTGTGTGTTGATTTTTGGCGCAAAATCATTTCAGTATGCAAGATCACCAACTAGCCCAGCAGTTAACTCTTCTAACGTGAAGCATATGAATGCTACAAACATGGTTTTAGTTTCGCACTTGATTGTACAGCTAGGCAATTTTCGGCTCAATGTCCTTGGAAAACAAAAACTGTTCGTTAGAATCAGATACGTACTACAATCAGACATTGTCAGCTACCGTTACAGCTTAAAAATCTTTCTCAGCTGGGTCAAAAATAAGCATTTCAGGCAGGAGATAGCGTTTGTATAACACATTCACTGTCCCCTAAGCTCTGCTCAGGCAGACGTTGCCACTAAAAGGGGTCGTTATTGGGGTCTGGTCAAGTTCGCATTATATGGCGAATGCCAGTTTTAGGATCAAAATACTGAATGTTTAGGCCCATAGAAATGCATGGGCACCGGCCAGGACCGAATTAACTGAAAAATCAAATTAACGAGAGTCGGATTATTGGAAGTTTACTGTACACCCTTTTCTGTTCTACAAGGACTTGTCATTTTAATACGTAGTTTTCTTCTATCAGTGTGGCAATGGTGCTAAATTTAGCATTTGAAATCATCCATCGTTCCAAGGACAAGTTGCAAAGTAGGGGCACACTTTGAGACTTGAAGCATTTGCACATATAAAGGCAGGACACATTAACAGCTGTCCACTTAACATAAGTTGGCTGTATTATCTGCATAGTATGTGGTTGCTTTTTTGGAATGTGGTCATTCTGTAAAAGAAAGTTTTATTTGTTTCAAATAAATTGCTGAACTATTGCTTGTGTGTTTTCCTGTGCTCTCTGTGCTGATTGCGCTTTTGAAAGTGCAGTGAGCGACTGCAGACTGAAATGCACAAGGGTTCACTTCATCATGTCGGGAAGGATTTTTTGGCATGACCAAGGAGCCTTAACCCCTACCATGCATACACACTTTTTTGTATAAACACATCAAATGAAAGAGAGCGACCTCATCTATTTTAAAGCCTGGCAATGTTAGACAGAGTGAAGTACAAATACCATTTGCTGTTAAGAGGAAGCTTTAGCTCGGGCCCATCTCCGACGCGGCCTATTCAAATACATGTAAAACGCAAAAATGTTTTTCTGAGACTACACCTGGACTGATTTTAATGAAATTTGTTGCATTTGAGAAAGAAAGTTAAATTCTAGTGACTGTTGGAAGTGGAATTTCGATTTAGGGCCTAAATTTTGTTAAAAAGATTTTCAAATATTCGACCGTTTGAAAAAAAATAGAAGCACGTTTACAAATTCATAGGTCTGCATCAAGAACAGACATCGCGGTTCGGTTAACAGCATACATTAGATCATTCAAAGCGGACAAATTCGATAGGTCATTTTACATCTTACGTGAATTTGTTACGTTGGTTACAAGGGTTCTGCAAAAGTTGTATTTCCATATTACTAAAATTTTTTATATTCATGTGTACATCAATTTTGTCCGCTTTAGATGTACTATTAGATGCAATTCACAGAATTGTATTATCTTTCATCATTGTCAGTTAGAGTTGTAAACTTGATAGCTTCGTATCTTGGAAATTTTCAATTTCTGCCAATATTTAATAAAAAATTAATGACCTATATCGAAAATTCGGAACCAACATTCACTAGATTTTAAGCTTTTCTTTTAAATGCAACAAACCTCATCAAATTCGTTGCAGTGGTTGCTGAGAAAAATCAATTCTCCTTTTACATGTATTTAGATAGGAGCACCTGAGCTAAAGCTTCCTCTTAAGTATTGCTGCTAAAACCTCATGTTTGTGTATAGTATGCACATGCAGTGCTGGCTATGCCGTGGTTGATCCCCGAAACAGCTTTCTCCACGCTGCTTGCTATAGCATTGCTGTGTTCTGCAAACTGAGAGCAAAACTATAAATATCTAGAAGTTCATCAGCGCAATTGACAGCTATTTCCGTATGTTTGATGCACTCCTGGCCAGGGACTTTTCGTCCTGTAGGCAAAATAGATGGCCGCCTCGGACGCTGTTTTGGAAAAAGTGCAGCATACCTCGAAAGCTTCCTCAGAATGCTTCACCAGCAGGTTCTGCTAGCGAGTGAAGTGGGGCACAATAATCGGACTTTACATGGTGCGGCACAAAACCTTAAAATGCTGCTGCTTCTGGCTTCCATTTACTATGACATGCTGGTGCACCTCAACATGGAGCAACCCCATTTTACTAAAATTCTGAATTCTTCTACCAACATGGTGTGGTGTGGCTATCTATGATCACTGTATAAAACCAGGGCAAAAAGCATGTCTAGAAAGTACAAAAGCTGGTATAACTGTAATGAATGACCTGCAGTCATCCAAAATGTGTAAAATCGCAAGAATTGGTCAAGCTCAAACACTGCAGAGTTTAACTAGTCCTGGCACAATTTTTTTTCTTATGCATGTGTAGCTGTCATTCAGTCAATTACACTATGAAACTTCAAATTCCTTCTATGTGCAACAAATATATCCTTAATGCAAACATTTAAACATGTGCCAAAGGCAGTGTGGCCCCATAACCTGGTGACAACATTGCATGGTAGGTCACAAACAAATGATGCATGCTGCAGTGCATAAGTAAGCCATGCCATTATTAGGTCATTGAAAACTGAGCATGTTAGGACCACTATGCAGCACGACATTGGTCTTTCCTTTCTGTCTTGGTGCACACTGTGGAGTGGGTGCATGTTAAAAACCTCAGGCGATTAAAGTTAAGCCGGAGTCCGCAACTATGGCATGCCTCGTAATCGTATCGTGGTTGTGACTTATAGAACATTAGAATTAAATTAATTTTAATTTAGATGTTTGAGAAGAGTCATAAGAAAATTTATTTAGTGAAGCAAGTCTTAGCACACATTAAGAATCCCTCAAAGCACACGCAGCTTTCAGTGGCATGGTATGGTCATAAAAGTTGCCATGTAGAACCAGATTAATATAAAAAAGTCCAGTCCAAAAGTTTAATGTCGGTGCTCCTTTACATGTAAGCATGAGGGACACATCTTTAAAGGCATCATCTAAATCCTGTGTAAGTATATATTGGTGAATATCAAATGGCCCTACATCTAAGGAAGTTATAGGGTGTTATAACAGGAAGCCACAAGATTTTTGGTATGCACTCTTCCTATAGAGACAATATAGGGCAGCAACAAAATAGTTGGGCCTTGTGAAGAATTCATTCAAGATCTTTGCCAATTTGGCAGGTTCACTATTACTAGAGATAATGAAGGCCAATCACCATGAAATGCTTTCCCAAACCTCATCAGCATTGCATCACTTATTTCAAATAACTTTCTTTTTGTCATTTTGCCAAATTAAAGTTCTCGAAAACCTGCTTGGCTGGTTTCAAGAACTTTTTGAGAACGGTTTGGTTCCATTCGAATGCAGCATTGTCAGTCTTTAGTGAACTAGACCCATCTTTACTGATATGCAATCAAGTAGATCAAAGCAGATGCTGTCAAAGTGCATGTGACAGAGTGTTAGGAGTGGGCATTCCTGGGTGATGTTGCCAAAAAGGGAGTTGTGAGCTTAATGCACATAGCAGCTGTAGCATATGAAAACCAGCACATTACTAATTTTTTGGATACCGCAGGGCTTGCACTGATGCTGGTCATAGTCTACTATAATTTCCACCATATATGGCCCTTGTAATCACAAGTTTTTATTGTCCTACAATATATTCCCTCTGTGTAGAATCAACATCTCTGCCAAGGACAACAGAAACAATACGATTGGAAAATGCAGAATTCTCCATCTGCGGAGGTGGCTGGCTGATTGCCGTATAAGATGCTTTGTGAGCTGGCATTGATGTCTAAATCTCAACTCATCTGCAAGCGTGCAAAATAGGCTTTGGGATACTTTTACCACAAGCAGAGACTAGAATGACTGTTGCCTGTGACATATGGCACATACCCATGACGAGGGATCAGCTAGGATTCCCCATGAATACAACGTCAAATAGCTTTATATTCCCACTAACTTGATAGTACATAATACTGATATGTAACAAAAATAAACAACAAAGTAACTGAAAAACGAACAGGTCTACTACGATTGAGCCACAAAGGGATTAAGATGGAAACATTTGTGTTAATAGTATGAAAAATATGTGCCTAAGATGTCATCTTCCCAGCAGCAACAACATGATCATGCACAAACTAGCATTACTCTTCAGGTGCACCCCAGGCTGCTCACACCATTTTCTACAAGATTTGAAGCCCAACAGGCAGAAGGGGTCACAATTTGGCCAGTCAGAAGGGCAATGCGCTAAATACAAATAAAAAAAAAACCTACAGGCCCACTATGCAATGCTTTTGCCAAACTATCCCAACCTTCAATGTGTGCAAGTCCACAATGACCAGGAAAAGAAGTAAACAAATTCCTTAAAGATGGAATGAAAAAGTGTTGCGGCAATTCAGAAATGAATTCTTTGTACTTTCTAGTGGCACACGGATAGACAGCCGGTGGGCACAATTTGAATTTGAACTCATGGCAGTGCTGCAGGGGCAAATACCACACTCATACTTCTGAAAAGCGTTGGTTACAATGCTGATTTGGAAGGGAAACATTGCAAATACTTCTTCAGAAGTTCAAGCATCTGACCAGTAAGTTGTTGAGCATGACTAGGGGAAATATCAATTTCACAAATAGCACCATTTCAAATAAACTGGCCCACTGCATTACTATTTTTCTAAAAGCCTCTGTGCGCGTTAATACAACCTCAACCTGAGGCAGCTTACATCTAGGTCCCATGGAATCAAAAAATACAGCGGCGAGTATAACACTTAAATTTGCTATCTTGCGAACATGAGCGAAAACTTCAATTTGAAAAGATTTGCTCGAAAGGAAAACTCACGGCTGTAACTCTGCTGCTCGTCGCCAGTTGTGTTAATAATAATAATAAAAAAAACATCTGCACGATGAATAGACACTTCGATATTTGAAGCAGCTCGTTAGTGGATATCAAGGAATGTGCACTGGAAAAGAGCGAAACATGTAACCGACCGACTGACGGAAGTAAGGCTCACAGGATAAGTTTTCTCTTCCTACACCGATAATGCAGAACGTATTGTGCAATTAAATCGCCCGTAATGCGCAGCAATTACCGCACTCGATTGAAGTCGCCATCGCAGCGACGCGCCATTTATTTCAGGACCACGAAAAACAAGGTATTCACTTAAGTACAGCGGCGGTTTACCTGTCGGCAAGCCCCTAACTCGCATATGACGAAAGCAAATCTCACGGAGTCCAAGCCCACGATTGCTCAAGTCAAACTGCGCTCGCACGAATATCGCGCACGTTATACGCTTTCGACACGCACAAAAGCGCGTGCAGAACGTCTTGCAGCCGACACGGCGGCAATGGCTAATCTACGTTCGAGAGTAGCTTTTTCAAAAACGTAAAAACAAGCAACAATGTGACGTCACATCCTACAAGAAAGAGTTGTTCTCCTCTCTTACCTTCTTTCAGCTCACGCATGCGTAGCGACCGCGGAGCCCTCGGGGGCGATGTTCAGGTGGCAGTACGTACCGGCAGAGCAGCTTCCCTTGCAGTTTAATGCAATAGCCTCTATGGCAATAGCCGTAATGACGTAGCCGACGTAGTTTCCTGTCTGCGATCCCGTGTGCGTGTGTGTGCATTTGGGCAATGCGTTGCCCAAATCTTTTTGAACTGCAACGTTGATTCTCTAGCTCATGCTCGCTGGGCCTGAGCTGGGCAAGCTCCCTCATGAGGCCACGTCGGGAGACTGCGATGCTGCGTACTTTGGCTCGTGGCAGGGTCGTCGTCAGCTGAGCTGTCTGCAGAGCATTTTGGTAGACGCCCTGACTGTGCATTCCGGCTACTAAAAAACCAGCTGCTGCGATCTATATTCTTCAATCTCAAAACGATGCGACCGACCCGGCGTAGATAGCGCTCTACAAGGCTAGCGCTCAACGAAAGCGCTCTGCGGAAAAACCAGTAAGCATACGTCGACCGCGATGATTCACCTCGCGAGTGCAGAGGCGTGAACCGGTGTTGTACAGCCGCTCGCTAAACCGCTGACAACCATCGCCCGCACTTGCCGGCAGTGTTATTGCAAATAAACGGACGAGAAGCTTCGCGCACATGTCGCACACTGCATGCCAACACATGCCGCAAAACCACTACGCGCACAGCATGCACGAGTCGCGTGTGTGCAGATTGGTTTGAGAACGCAGTTTAAAGCGTTGTAAACGTCGTCTTCCGCGTTGTGAAAATAAAAGCAAACCAGCTTGTTAGTGCAGGACTCAATTGCCTCGATTTTATTATTTATCGAGCACTTGTTTGGTGATAGGTTAAGCTGTGTGAAATGATAACCTCGTTTTTTCTGTGATCACAGCCAAGGATGGAGGTGTTCAACCGGCTAAGGACCACAGTTTCGAACCTGAGCACCGTTCTTCCAGGCAACCCGGTCACACGAGAGTACGAAATTATCAAACATGTGGGAAGCGCTGGTCCCGGTCTTCTCTGGAAGATATTCCAGGCCACAAAGCGAAGCACCAAAGAGGTACTGGCTTGTGCATTATGTCTGAGATTGCTAAAGCACATTGTATAGCATCATGTCAGAGCACATAGATATTCCGATCACTGCAACCAGAAGAAAGCAGAAGTGTGACACTGATCAGCTCAATCATTTAATACAGAGGCAATGTATGCAGAAGACAATTGTCATGCCAGGATGGTACTTGGCAATGTTTCGCACAACTTTAGGCACTGAATAACTTTAACTTTTGCACAACTTTAAGCATTGTAACACTGATTGTTTATCAACAGGAGGCAGCTGTGTTTGTCCTCGAGAAGAAGCAGCTTGACCGCTACTCCAGAAGGGACAGGGAACACGTAATGGAACTTCTGAAGCAAGGCGTGGCGCAGCTAACACGGCTCCGTCATCCCAGCATTCTCACCGTACAGCATCCGATGGAAGAATCAAGGTGACAATTCATAGTGCCTCGGCACTACACTTTGTATCCATCAAATGACACTTAACTACAGAGTCCTGCTATTGAGCCGGTTTCTTTAAAGGGGCACAGAAACACTTTTTCAACATGCTGTGAAGTCATTCCCAGTCTGTAGACAGTGCTGCATGAACATGTGGAGCAAACATTATTTCCCTGCATGTGGCAGGGAGCCTACAAACCCACATAAAAGATTGCTCGCTTTTTCTTATGGATTTAGAGGTTCCCTCTACCTCTGCCTATGACATCAGAGACATGCATAACAGCATATACAGTCAAGCACCTTTACAACGAATGCCTCTGCAATGAAACAACCTGTATTATAAAAGATTGATTGTGTCCCAGCTGAATTTCTCTGTTCTATATGTATTGTGAACATCTTTACAACGAAGAGCATTTCAGCGAATTTGCCTGTACGAAGGAATTTGGTGTCCCCGGCGGCTGATTTGTTGCTTTACAATGAACAACACGTAGCAGTTCTGCCACTGCTCTCCGCAGACGTCACCGAGGTGCACTGTGCACTAGAGCTAACAGCAGTGCTTGATGAGTCTGCCAATGTCACATGTAGTCCTGCTGCACTGTTTCTGGAATGGCTCAACTTGTACGCTGGTTGTTATAAGTCAGCGGGTGGGTTGGCTGACGAATACATCACATTTAGCGACAGTGTGGTGGTGTCATCGTAACTGACTGCCAGTGACGTTTTCAAAGCCATACATGTTGACAAGGATGCGAGTGTAGATAAAGGCAACAGTGATGAAGATCCTGTAACCGGACCATTAATTTTGACACGAAGGGAGGTGATAGCAGCGTTCAATGATCCGCAGCTTTAGTCTGCATATCTATTGCGTTTCGTTACTGAGCACGCTGTGAACCTTGATGCAGTAAGGTTGGCCGCAATTGCACATTCTGTCAGATGAATTGTGCTCAAAAATATTCGCGATTTATTTTCCTAAGTCTCTCTTGAATTCATATCAGAGAAAGGTTTTCTTTTATCGAACTTATGTGCTTAGACTGCTCTATTATGAGCGGTATGGTGGGCAACCTTTTCATGAAGTGACCATTATAACGAAGGATTTCGGAGGTCCGGAGCGCTTTGTTTTACAAGCGTATGGCTGTAGATGTCAGCCATTAGGCTGGCATTTATGATCATCAGTTACTCCCGAGCAAAAGCCCATGCATGTACCCGTAGTCATCATTCCAGACCTCCTTCAAGGAAACAAATTAGTGGTACTTGTTAATGTGCCCCACCCATTCTGTCACTGCTCTTTTATCACGCTCGGAAATATTTGTTGGACACCAACCTCAAAGAAGGAAAAAATAAGGAATGATATGCAGGGTACTGCTATTGGCACCGCCCAACCTGAGAAGAAGCTATAATTAGTTGAGGAGGAATGGAGAAAGTAGTATCTCCATTCTTATAAGTTCATTTTCAAAATTTTATTCAGCAGTATATTCCATCAGTTGTTGAAAAGAAAAGTGTAAAATCATTGCATTCTACCGGTCCTAACATATGTGGCAGAAACATGGAGGTTAACAAAGTAACTCGAGAACGAGGTGTGGACTACGCAAAGAGCGATGAAACGAGAAATGTTAGAGGTAATGTTAAAAGACAGGAAGAAAGCAGTGTGGATCAGAGGGCAGACAAGGATAACCAATATTCTAGTTCACATTAAGAGAAAAAATGGAGCTGAACAGGCCATGTAATGCACAGGGCAGATAAATCCCAAACCTCATGAGAGGTGTGCAACAGTGATGAGCAACGGCTTGGAGTGACAGATCGTTACGTGAACAGATCGCTCGTTCTTGTTGCTTGATCACTCATTTATGAAAATCTAGACTTGGTCGCTCATTGCCCGGATGTGCTACAAGCGAATAGCCAAAACGCAAAGCAAGAACTGGATGTACTTCAATTAAGTACTACCGATTGTCACACGGAACAAGCATACGAACAAATTTTAATACATGCAAGGATAAGAACCTACTGCAAGGTCTTCAGAAATATTTTATGCTGCTCTTTAGAGCAAAGCACATCAACTTAAATTATTAAAGCATGCATAATGCCAGTTTTGGTGGGTATTTGCTGTCCTCATGCCATCAACACCAAGGAGACATCGCTCCACGTCGTAGATCGCATGGGGTTCAACTTGTAGGCAGCGAGCAAACGCGGCAGCCATCTCCGTCATGTCGCTTGTCGCCATCGCTAACTGGTGGACCATTAGATTTACAGAATGAGTGAAGGGAAGGGGAGCACAGTAGAGGATGGCAGAAAATTATGTGAGGCGATGAAATTAGGAAATTTGCAGGCAAAAGTTGGAACCAGCTAGCACAAGACAGAGGTAATTGGAGATTGCTGGGAGAGACCTTCATCCTGCTGTGGACATCATAAATATAGGCTGATGATGATGGTGATAATATTTCTTGAAAAGCATCACAATCAATCCAGCATGTTGCAGGTTTCAAGAAAAGGTTTTTCAGTCATCATCATCAGCCTGGTTACGCCCACTGCAGGGCAAAGGCCTCTCCCATACTTCTCCAAGAACCCCGGTCGTGTACTAATTGTGGCCATGCCATGCCTGCAAACTTCTTAATCTCATCCGCCCACCTAACTTTCTGCCGCCCTCTGCTACGCTTCCCTTCCCTTGGAATCCATTCCGTGACCTTTTCAGTGCCATGCCGTAAATGGCTAAGTTAACCTTTTGTTTTTGTTTGCTCAGGTGTGCATGCATGACTCATAGTTACAAGTGCGGGAGTGAACATGTAGATTGTTCTAGGCCTTTATTGCTTTTTCCACGTGATGGTAACCTTGGTATTCCCTTCAATGTATTATAACACAAGGCTTCAAAGTGTTGAGCAATGTTTGCCACTAATCAGGTTTGGAAATGTTATGTAAAACTGAACTGTCTGCATTGGTTGCCTCTCTTCTGTATGTGTGCAGGGAAAGCCTGGCATTCGCAACAGAACCAGCGTTTTGTAGCTTAGCCAACATTCTTGGTGAAACTGAGAACATGCCTGTTCCACCTCCTCCTGAGCTCAAGGATTATCAGTTGTTTGATGTCGAAATCAAGTATGGGTTCCTACAGGTACGTTGCATACAGGCAGCTCTCGTTCATAAACTCTGTTGCATCACAAATTTGTTCAATTAAGTAAACTGTTTTGATCTATAAAGGCATATTTGCACTACTTTGCATATTAAAATGCACCTATAATGCTGTCAGTTGCGGGCAAGTTCTGTGATATGTAGTTTGAGGCAGGACATAGGTATCCGATTCAGATAAGTGCTTTTCTTAGAGATAGTTTGATTGTCTCTTAATTTCTTAAACATTTCTTGAAGTATGTGACAGGTGCAGTTGTTGATTATTCATTGTCGGTTTCTTCTACTTTCAGGTGTCCGAAGGCTTGGCCTTCCTCCACAATGACGTGAAGCGCCTTCATCGTAACCTCTGCCCGCAGTCGATAGTGGTTAACAAGAAAGGTGCTTGGAAGATCGCTGGGTTTGACTTCAGCATAGGTGCTAGCAATCCACAAGATCCGCAGGTGTGCTTTTTATGAAAGCGTACTCAAATTAGCTTGCACGTTGCTTTAAGCTCTGAGAGGCCAGAGAAGTATGCGGGCCACATTGCTAAAGGGACACTAGCAGCAATATATTAAGCTGTATTGGTAGACTACACGTAAAAGCTTCACTTGGAAGCCAGTTGGTCATACATTGTTTTGGATAAGCTCTAATCCTTCCAAGAGGGACCCCTCAACACCACAAAGCTATATACGACAGCTTGCTGCTCTACATATTACGAAGCAAAATAGTTGACCTAATCTAGGCACATTGCTGGACAAACCACTGGGGTTGCCTTTTAATATATGTACAATACTTTTTTTCTCATTTAATAAACATCTTTTTTTCTCTCTCACTAATCTGCACAAAACCAAGAACGACTTCAAAACGGGACAGAAGACACAGTGCAATGTGTTGAGTGTCATACCTGTCTCGTTTTAAAGTAGTTCTTGGTTATGTGCGAAACAGTGTGCTTTCCTGAAGCAATAGATTACATGTACTGTGCATCAAATGGTGTATGTGTTTCACAGACTGTGTCACTTCTAAGCGCAGACGGGAAAGCCGTGGTTGAGCATAATCGCCCACGAAACAGAGCAACGCAATATAGATGGTTTCTTGCTGTGCCATTACTTGACTTGCAGCCTTCTTACCGGAGCTTGAACCTGGAGCCAGACCTCCCGCCCATCGCCCAGCCAAACTTGAATTACCTGGCCCCTGAATGCATCTTGGCAGACTCCAACGACACTGCAAGCGATATGTTCAGTCTGGGCATTCTTGTGTATGCTGTCTACAACAAGGGCGGTACTCTGTACGATGCCAACAACAGCGTGGCCTCGCTGAAGCAGTGCATAAACAAAGTGAGCCCATTCTATGAAAGCTGTGGTCTTGTGTGCTGAAAAAGGCCTTGGTATCTCGTTCCCCACAGCACTTGAAGCATCTGTCATCGGGAAGATTGAGTGGCCTGCCTGAAGATGCTAAGGAGCATGTTAGAATGCTCCTGAGTGTGACACCAGACATCAGGCCAGATGCGCACCAGTTCTCTAAAGTGAGTGACCCCGCTTTCAGCTTCTTTTATCATTTGCACTTCATTATCTACAGTTGATGCTTTCAATGAGTTCTTCTTATTCTTCCCTAGTGTTGGCCCATTCCTTTCCCAGCTTCTGCCAGAGTTTCTAGCAAACAGGGAAAAATTAGAATTGTAGCGGAAATTTTCTCATTCTCATAAAGTTATCCTAAAGACTTTGGAATTGTCAGTGACACTGTCGCAAAATGAGCCATGTCAGGAAAAATGATTAAATGAAATGGACAGTTCATAAAATTTGGCAAGTTGGCTTCTCTTCGACAGTATGTTTTAGCCAAGTTTAGATTATTTTAATATACCACATGCCAATCCCATGCACAGAGTTGCCCCATAGGAAAGTGCAACTACAAAGATGATTGCCATGGCAGTGTGCATTCATCCTATTCTTCTTTATCCTAGCATGAAATTTTAAAATATTTGGCATTGTTGCAGCTCAGCACAGAGTGCCTCTTAGAGCTTGCCATTTTCCACCTGAGCTATCTTGCTCAAGTAGTTAGAGGAAACCGCAAGAAGTCAGGGAATTATGAAAGGAGCAATTTTAGCTCCGAGATTGTCTTTGACAGTGCATTGCTGCCGTTTTTTTAGAATGACCTCACATACTGTTTGCTTCATCTTCAATTGTAATTCCTCAATTTCAACCCATTTTTTATCCTTGTTATGTGGCAAAACTGTTGCCTCTTGAACCTTGGCTGCAGTTTGCTGCTCAGACCAACCAACGAGTCTGCTTCCACCATCTTTCTTTAGTGCATAGGTCCAGCCTTCCAACTCAAACGTGTTCATTCTCCATTTGACAACTTGGAACTGCCTTTGCACATTTTTTAGGGTTCTTTGGGTGAAAGATTTTGTTTCTACAAAAAATGGTTCATCCTGTTTCTGTCTTGTACACTTTGCCTTTCTATTTAACCAGTACCGTCTTACTGCAACAAACTTTTGAAAGATCTTTCCACTTCATTTTTCCTTTATGCCTCTGATAGTTTGCCATGTTTTGTTGAAAGCCTTTGCTCCGTCTTGTTGTTGCCATGTCATTTGATATTTAATGCTTGTGCCAAATTGTTGTCAGGATCATAAACGTGCCACCCAGGCTCAGTATTTAATTGCAGAAGTGTTAGCATGATTTTTAATTAAAAGGTGGACTAACTAGCCATTATTATTATTATTATTATTATACAAATTACTATAACATTATAATGCTTAATATACGTATGATCAGACAGTGGGACACGGGACATGACATTGAACTTAATTAAAATTAATTTAAATGCTAGAGTTTTACGTGCTGAAACCACAATCTTATCATGAGGTACATCATAGTGGGGGAATTCGATTTATTTTGATCATTTGGTTTTCCTTAACATGCACCTAAAGGCAAGTACACAAGCGTTTCTGCATTTCACCCCTCATCGAAGTACTGCGACTGCTGCAAGGATAGAACATGCGACCTCAAGCTCAGCAGCTCAGCACCATAGCTAACAATTTTCAAGAAGCATAAATCATGCTAGGTGTAGAGTCCATATGTAGAAGGCTTCTGCAGCTGGGCCCTCCACACCTTGCGAATTGTGTCTGTTTCTTGGGAAGTAGAATCAGTTGAACATCCAGCATCACGTCTTGTGTATGCTTGTGCATCATTTTACTGCTGGTTATGGTGCCCCAAGGCCATGATTTCCTGTAGCCAGTGCCAAGCTCTTTTAGTCATTCTTTGGCAAGTGTGCTACATGTTGATGATGTGCCCTCTGTCCACAGCTAAAGTTTCTGGAGGATGTGGGTGTCAAGACGCTCCAGTACCTGGACTCCCTCTACCAGTGGGACAACCTTCAGAAGTCCCATGTCTACAAGGGGCTGCCCCAAGTGCTGGCACAAATGCCCAAGGTACAAGGAAGATATGAAAGAGCTGCTGCTTCTAGCTTTTATGGTCATGTTAAGGAAAGTAATCAGTCTAGTGAGTGAGATACTTTGCCTAGCCTCTAGATTCTGATAGCTTGGCAAGCTGCAACGTAGCTGCTCATTGTCAGACTGGTGTAACATATTGCGCACAAGCTGAAACAAATGGAAAGAGCCCAAGTTAGTTCTCTTTTGAATTCAGGGGGCAAGGGAGAATTGCGGCGCCCAAAGATTTCCTCCATCCCTCCCACCACGCCCCTCCTACTAACACAGAGTACTCGCTAAGTTCCCACTTGCAGCCTTATCAAAAATCAATAACTGTGCTCTGCCACTCCCCCCAAACAAAAATTCGGGTGCCAGCCCCTGGTTGAATTGAGTTTGGAACATCAAAGGCATGAACAGTCTGGATCCACCTCAAAAACACATTGATGGCAGTTTACCAGGTCATTTACCCAAGACAGCAGGCGCTAAAACTGTAGACAACAAAATGTCATATCATGTCTGTTTCTTGTATTTCTTGTTTTCTTTACAATACCTCAAATACTCCTCTTGGAAGGGCTTTAGATGAGGGGTGGGTGTGTTCATAAATTAGCAGAAACACATGATAACCTACTGCAGCAAGCACAGAAATTGGTTAGTTGTAAGAACAGCAAGATAAAAAAAAACATTATAGTGACATTTTACTTCGTGAGCGCAGGTTACGTGCAAGCATATGGGTGCTGTTCCAGATTTCCTAAGCTATACCGTCTTGCCTGACGCCCGCATTGTCGCGAGCTGCCTAGCACATTCTTCGGGAGTCTCCTGGGCAAGCTGTGGGGATTGCATTGTCCATTTCATTGCGATGGCACAGCGCAGCATGTTTTGGGCATAGGAGCCGCATCGCGGCAAGTTCACTTTAGAACTTCGCTTTCCCTCTCTCTTTCCTCCAAGGCCGCAAAACAGCAGCGGGACTGTAAAACACTTGCTGTTGTCCGCCCCCAAACGGTCCAGGGACTCACCCGATTGGTCTATTTAGGTGGGAGCTTGCGTTCCTGCTCTCCTGGTAAATCGAGCCAACCAGAGAGCGGGAATGCAGGGAGAAGCTCTTGAACAGTGAAACGGTGCGTAGTGAATTCCGATTCTCTCAGTCACCCCTTTGTTTGATCGGCCTTCCCGACGGTCCTCGACCCAAGGCGGGTGCACACCTATTCGCTGCTCCTGTTCTGGAGGCCACACCAGCGATGCGGCTCACTTCTCGTGCGTGGTCGTACTGCGTCGAGTTGCCCTCGGAAGCTACACCGAGCTGAAGGAATGTTGCCCTGGTAGCACGGTTGTTGGGAGCCATCCTCCTGTATAGCAGCGTGTTATAGCGTTTTCTGATACTGAGTGCCACCTTTGATTTTCAGGAACTTCGGCTCATGAGCCCCGCACCGATATGGGTGTAACAGTTACAGGCAACGGCAAAATAGTTGTCGAATAAATGCCCTCCTTGTACTCTGGGCCTTCTCCTTCCGACGCTCTGCCTTGCTCCCAGTGGAAACTGAACAAGCGTTCGCTTCAGGCACACGCTATACATGCGGCTGAGCTGATCGTCCCCCTGATAGTCCCCCTGGATCCTCGAACCTAGACAACGGTGGTCTAGACAACGCCCGGAGGTGCATCGCTAGATGAAGACCACAACGCCTAGCCGCGTCTTTTGCCAGTCTTGTTCCGCTTGTACCCGGTGCTTGCCAATGACTTCGGGGTCAGTTAACTCATGCTCGGCCTGCCGCCGCTTGCTTTGCTGTTCGTCCTTCTTGCGCAGCACTCGGCCTCTCGATCGCCAGACAAACCTGGTACATTCATAGCGCACACAGAGCCCATAGCAACTGCCATCCTCCCCCGCCGCCGCTCACTCGTCTTCTCCACCTCCAAGCACCTTCCTCCTCCGGTGCTCAGCTTCCTCTCCAAGCTCAGCGGCCTCCGACTTAGTCTCGCCGATTTCACAGACGGGGCATGTATACTTGCACATAAAAAATATGTAAATCAGCAAATACATAGGTCATAAACCTACTGAAAAAGCATACTAGATGCACAGTGCTGCTTGTGCTGTCTTGGCCCCATGCTCACTTTTTTGCGGCTGCATTCCAGCGGGTGGCCCTGCACCGTGTCCTGCCCTGCCTGGTGAAAGAGTACGCCAACTCGGACATGGTGCCCTTTGTTCTACCTAGCGTGCTGCTCATTGCTGAGCAATCCAGCAAGGAGGAGTTCTGCTCAGTCATCCTGCCAGACCTGATCCCGATATTTAGGCTGAGGGAACCCGTTCAGGTATGTCAAATGGAGCATTCACATTACTGTGGTGCCCGAATTGTTTTCTTGGAGGTAGCGCATACCTTTTTTGTCTTGCCTGTACGAAGCTCTGCTCAAGTTTAAAGAAGCATTACAAGCAAAGGTTGGATCAACCCAGAATGTTAGGTTAGCCCTCTAGCATCCTCGCCACAACTTTTTTGTGTAGAGATGATTTAGCTGCAAAGGAGATTGCAACTGAAAGGAGGCTGCACCATTATACCTCAATTAAGAATTTCTGGAACGAACAACGTGCCATTGTAGTAGCTGTACTGGCAATTTGAGAGGTCATGTTCTTCCAGGATGCTACTGTCTGCTTTGAGTTGGATTCCTAGAGAGAAAAAGTGTCATGTTCCTGCAAATAGAGCTCACATCGTGGTGTGAAGAAATTGTAGCACCAGTAAATTTTTATCATTAGTGGCTTTTACTATCACTGAGCATGATATTTATCATCAGATAACTTTTGTGTATCATCATTTGTTGACCACTTAACCAGTTATAAAGAGAACACGTTACATCACGAGAGCAGGAACTGCACTCTCACATAGTGTTAAGCGCTAATTCATCATTATAACTATACTTAATATTTGTCATTGGTGTCGCTTTAGACGTCCTTATTGCCACCTTCCAAGTCTTCTTGGTTTAACAACCATTTTTTTGCAAGTGCTCAACCGATCTCTTGACCTTGAGTGCCTTAGTCACACTAATCAATTACGAGTTAGAAATTATAATACTAATAATATCAGAGTCACGTGTGACATGACTTTGATACAGTCAACTTCTGTTAGGTCGACCATGATTAGTATGACCATATTCAACAAAAAGGTGCCCATACTTTTTAAATACTTTTTTAAATTCTTATCTTAACCACTGGACAAGCCTGCCAAGTTTTTGCCAGACCATACCAAGGGTCGTATAAAGCAACTTTTAATTTTTTTTATTCTTTCGGCCATTCGTCATTATTTGGTACGACACCAAGCCTTTGTTGTTACCAGTATTAAATGGAATTGAAAGAAAGAATCTTTATATAATATGACCATAGATCAGTCTTACTAGCTTCACTGGCCATAGTGAATTGATAACTTGCTTCTTTGAGCATTTTCATGAAGCCATCTTGTCCCACCTTAATGGAATGGGAATTTCAGATGCATTTTAGTTAAGCAAATTTAAACAGTTCAAGCTTGTCCCCGCATCAAACTTGTGCGTAACGAATTACATGTAATTAGTTGCTTGTAATCAGTTAAATTTTTTCGTAACTTTGTAGCTTAATGATTCCACTGTTGACTCGGTAACGCTCACTGTAATTCAATCACTTTGTTTCAGTAATGAATTACATGCAAGTCAATTTATTACGAGACAAGCTGTAACAGGCAACACACTTTAGAGAACCTGAATTTGGCGAAAACTACAGCACAGTAGAACCCACTTATAACGATACCGGTTTTAACAATATATCGGTCATAACAAAAAGAAGCTGCTGCACCATGAACTTTGTATGTTTTCCATGGTGAAGTAACCCGCTTACTACAATGCCCTGATGCCTCATTATCGTTTTTAACGATGAAGTCTGGCTGCTGTGTGCCCCTGCCGAAAGGTAGTGAAATGCGAAATCCTTGAAAAGAAAAAAAAGAAAATGAGAAATTTGAGCTGCTGAACAATGGCCCTGACAGCCACCGCGCACTCATTTTCCAGCCTTCTCTGTGTGCCTCTCTCCTGTTGCCTTTCCACCTCTCCAAACACGAATGGGCTGTGCCCACAGCTCTACGCCACGCCACCCTCTGAAACACGAATGTATCGTGCCAGCTGTGCTACTCCAAGGTTGCTTGCTGGCTCCGCATTCAGCGCAATTCTGTAAACAGCTTAATTATTTGCATTCGTTTTTGTTGGTTGCATCAAAATCTTTCCTGTCCTCATGGTTTCCCAGCCTCGTTTGACTCGCCGCCAAAATGGAAGATCTGCCCGCTGATCATCGGCAATGCACGATGGTGCCAGGGAAAAAGAGTGCACAGCTATATATTTAGGAACTAAGTGCTTCTAACTGATGAGGCGATCGTCACGAATGTGCTTGCATCGGCAGCGACGGCGACGACAGCAGCGATGACATGGTAGGGCAGGCTGCCTCACCGTTGTCCTCACTGGAGGTCCGGCAGATGATTCAGTCCCTACGGTGCTTCGTTTTCGTGAGAAAGCTAGCGCTGCACTACATGGAGCAGCTGGATGCCTTGGAGAACGATGTTGGCAAGCTTCGCGTAAAGCGTGCAAGGCTGACGGACATTGGATTTTCTCATGCAAGCCAGTGAAAAGTATGTTGCGAGATGCTTGTGGCGATCTCACCGAGGCGTTTCTTTTGGATTTCTCAAGCTGACAGGCCGCCGTGGCAATCTTCTCGCATTTTTTAAAAGGTGCCTCTTGGGGCTGCCAAAACGATGCCTCGGCAGAGTGCATATCGCTTGCCATCTGTGCCCCCTCTTTGCAGTTGTTATACGAGTGCTATTCTTTAACGCTGACAGCTGCGACTTGTTACACGTGATTGGAGCACCCAGGAAGCAGTTAAACGAGTGAACACAATCAGCAGACGGATGAAGGAATGTGATGGGGAGGGGCACTGGCCTTCCAGCCATTATAGTTTTCTAAGAACAGCTCTGCCATCCCCCATTTTGATTTTTTTCATGCAACCCCGTTATAACAGTTATCGGTTATAACAATGGAATTTTCGTGGCACTTGAATATTTTTATAACTGGGTCTGACTGTATAACGCCCAAGATTGTGCCATGTAGTTGCCTCATGAATGTGCATGTTCGGATCAGTATTTCTTTCCTCATCTTAATGCTCCACCAGATGTTGGCTGATGAATTGAACCGGTGTTGGTATGTCACAATAGCAAAGGCCACTTAGGACGTCAATAGCAGAAAATTACTTATGGGCAATTTTTTTCAGCTTTTCATTAGTGCAACCAGGAAGGTCTTTTCCGAGTCCCAGCACAAATGAAGTGCTGCACTCGATATAGGGCCCGGATGTAAAGTGGTCAAACATCCCTATTTTAGGCAGGACGATGCCTCCTTTTACCGCCTTGCTCCCGCCGTGCCATGGCTTACGTGTGGGACAGTGTTTTGTCCTGCTTTAGTCTCTCTGCACCCCGAGTTATCCCAAAATGCCTGCCCTCTACGATTAACCGAACACTTAATCGCCGATCCTTCTCCAAAACTTGACTTTTTGCACCGCGTCGTCCATTTGGGATGTCGATGGGTGTCCCGAGTGATCGTCGTCATTGACAAGACTCCTGACTTTCCCGTCACCTCCTGTGCCTCATGAAAGTTTGGCTTTGTTTCATCGCATCGTCACCGTAGCTTTCCGAAGCATTTTGAGCATCTCGGCCCTGTTTTTACCGTTTCACACAAAACTTAATTGCATAACGAAAAACTGGTCCATTTTTTTTCTCAGCGAGGGTGCAGTAGATACCTCTGCGCGGAGCGTGACCTGCCTCAACAACTGCCTGCAGGCACCCGAGGCCGGTCTCATTTCAAAGCTTAGATCCCCCACTAACTTGTCTGCCCGAAGCCCCGCCCCGCCGGGTGGCGTTGCCGACTACAAAAATCATTCTGGAAAGTTTTGGGACAGGCCCTGTATAACTTCTTAATGCAGCTACTATGGACTTCTCAATGTGTTGTTTAACGATCTGTAGCCAAGCAAAAGTGCACTGACCCCACTGTCTTAATGTTTTCTTGCTTGGTGTGCATGCGGTGTTGGAAGCACATAGAATAATGCCTAAATGCAAGTGTAAATTTACTGATTAGCTTGAAAGCTGGCTAAGGTCCCATAAAACTTGGAATAAATGTTGAATCTTGTTCCTGCCTCAGCTCCCTCTGTCAAACGCCAAAGCATCCGAGGAATCTGCTGGTCACATTACCCAGATGCTGAGTAACCACAATATTGTATGCAGTATATTTACACAGTACAATATGGCCCTTTCCCCAGACCGCACATAGAGCAAACTGGATAACCCCCCCTTCTTACCTTTTTTTCTTTATCCTCGCAGAAGCTTTCTGTGTCGCTGATGTCTTCAGAACAAAAACAAGGGACGATGACTGATAAATTTCTTTATAAGCAACTGACAATGTAGCTGTTGGTGTAGGTAATCAGTATATGAAGGACTGCAGAGGGCATACTGAAAGTGCCAAGACAGCTCATTCTGTTTATGTATTTATTCAGCGTTAATAAAAATTTGGAGGAAAGTAACCTAGAATTAATCGATTACCATTGAGCGATTCCTCAATTACGTTTGTGGAGCCGCAACTGGTAACTGTAATCAGTTACATTCTTGAATGAAGAAATTTTTTATTGCAATCGGTGACTTTTTTTTCTGCAACGTGCACAAGTCTGCTCGGCATTGGGCCATTTGAACAGTCGGGGTCAGATGAGAAGTTGACTGTAATAACGAAACTCAAGATGTTTCTGATGATGACAGTAGCACCACAAATAGCTACACTATTGTGTTTAACCCTTTACTGCACAATTTTTTCTTTTGCCATAAAATTATTCATGTCGTTGCAGGGAACCATAACAATAGTTGTAATAATAAAAAAAATATGTTCAGTGGACTTTTACAGTTTGTAGTGGCAGAAAAAGGGTACGTTGCATATTTGCAACAACGTGCACATAAAAAAAATGTTGAGGAAAGCCCGGGTTATTGTGTTTCAAACTGTCACATTTATTTACATGACAATCAGCAAGGGGGAACACATGGTACAATAGAAAGCTATTTCACTTGCTTGCTTGAAAAGGTTGGTTCTATACCTTGAGCAGTAATCAGTAAGTAATGAGAAATGGTGGACTCATTTTGTAGTGTGGTACACAAAAAAGCAATTGCTCTTGTTTGTGGAACAGAGATGCACTCCACATTTAACGCAGTAGCTCATGCAGATTCCTGTGCAGCCAGGAAGCTTGCAGCGCTGCCGCTTCTTGCTGCAAAGAACCCAGTGACCAACCGCAGGAAAGCAATGAAAATAATGAGCACTGAGGCAGATATTCTTGTTGAGAAATAATACATGATGTAGCCTGACATCCTGAGTTGGAGTTGATGGTCCCTTTTTTTTCTTCTCCTCAGAGGCTTGTTCTACTGACTCATTGCTAGGCCTTCCTCGCTTTTTCAGCGCCGTATTCCCAGCCTTGCAGAGTGATGCAGCCAGGTCCATCCTGAACTCAGCCAACGGAAGTAGCCTTTCAGTGTACTGATCGCGTTTTTTCATGACGTTCCTCTTGTAAAGGAACCAAGCATTTACAGCTGTCAAGTCAAGAATGTGCAGAAAACCAGGAAAATAATATTTTTTCGACCTCTAGTAGGGACAGTAAATGGAGATGAGGGAGTTCAAAAGGCCGACGCCTCCCATGTGCTTATTGTAGATGGTGATCACTGCAGGGCATAGTATCTCACTCTGCTCTTTTTTTTTTACGATTATACCTTAATCCACTTGTAGCAGGCTTTGTTCCAACAAATGAAGAGAGCAAAGTCACTGCTCGGGTATCTTGCTACCTTGTGCATGACCGCTCAATTCCATCCACAACCGCAACCCTCTCTTCAAAATATCCTCTTCCTTTTTTTCATTTCTTGCTCGCTAGGTAGGCCCGGGCTGTCCAGCAGGCCAGGCCTACCTAGCAGGCCAGGCCACTAGCACAGACATAAGGGTGAAGCCGTAACGATGCGAGACAGCAGAGCGCGCGCGCGCTCACCCCGATAAAAAAATTCGGGCATTCCACCAGGCAACACATTTCACACACGATAAATCCAAACAGACTTACACTCGGGGTCGTCGCCACTCCCGGAAAGTTCGCTGTCTTGGCTATCTGACGGAATTTCTCGGCAATAATAACGTTTAGGATCCATATCTAGTTCCAGAACAAAAATCAAACCCAGCGAGCACGTTGTTGCAAATACGCAACGTAGTAACTTTCCGTCGCGAGAAATAAACTATTGCGAGAAAATAATGTTTTTTGCCATCTAAACGATTAGGAGGATGTATTGCACAGCTTAACATTTTTTTTCCACAGGTTATTTCGTTCAGAAAGGCGTTTATAACTGGCAAAACTTACCTGTATAGCTACGTGCTGGCGCGAGCAGCGTCCACCATATTTGTTTGGCAATAGTTGCGCAGAATGAACACAGAGAGCAGAAAATAAAGACGCGTTTTTCAAACTATTGTTGCAGAAATGCAACATCGTGTACAGGAAGAACCAAATGAACTTAGATTTTGTTTTTATGGCCGTTTATCGGTATGTTGCATATATGCAACAAGGTGCAGTAAAGGGTTAAGGCATACATCAAGCACTGTGCAGAAGATGATACTGCAACAACTAGTGCCATGACGTTTCCTTAGGGCTGATCACGCATAGGTTAGGAAATTTTGAAGCTTGCCTCACACTTCGCTGTGACCTGCGACAAGCTCTTATTTGCAAGGCTGAAAACTAGTTAGTTTGCTTAACTTGAAAACCTATAAAGTTACTTCGTAGGTTTTTTTATTTAAATTTGATATATTTATAGTTCTGATGTAATTGAGTGATTAGTGCTGCTTTTGTGAACTGGTGAATTTCGCTACAAGCTAAGTTTACTGTAGCATTTCCACGCTTACTACTGACCATCATGTAAAGCAAGCTAGCCCAGCTACAATGTAAGCTATGCAATGTGCCTTTCATAGTTATAGCTGCAGCCTCCAGATGTTCACTTATAATTCACCGTTTTCTTGTGCAGTACTGCGAGAAGCATGCTTGAGGCTAATTAATTGGGCATCACCTGAAAATTTTATGTCTATATATGCAGAAAATTGAGCGTCTAATGGTATTTTTTTTTTCTTTCAGCGAAAAGTAAGCTACGTCTTCACCATTATTAGCAACATTGTCGATGTCAACCTTTTGTTGTAAAAACCACCTTTCCCTTGTTTCGTTACAGATACTACTGATTTTCATGCAAAAGATGGAGCTACTTTTGACCAAGTGCCCTCCCGAGGACATCAAAAACCACGTTCTGCCAATGATTTATGGCTCGCTCGAATCAGATGCCCAACAAATCCAGGTAGGGTGAAAGGTAAAGGAGGACCCTATCAAGGCAGGTAAAACATGGTATTAAAAGTTCAAATTTTGCTGACAAAATATTCATGAAGCCACGTCTCTGTAGCTGCAGTCAGTGAGACCGTGTTTATGGCAGCCAAAAATATAGTCACCATAGGTCCTTTCCCACCTAATGTACATGAAGGTTTCATCCTGAAGCTTCTGATTCAACTGATGTCATATTTTCAACATCAGAACTGCTATATTATATGGCATGAAATTTGAGCATATATCTCACACGAGTAACATGAGGATACAAGATTTGACGGCAACAGCAAAAGGAAGAGGAACATATATATTTTTTTAATACTATTGAGCTTTTTGAGGGCGCGTCATGAGATATTCTGTGCATTGTTGGACAGACTATGCATTTGACTGCCCGCATTAAATGGTTCAGTCAGTGCAATTTACAGTATGGCCTGTGGCAATTCTATAACTTTTTTTTTTTGTTACTACTGCCACACTTTAGTTTTTGTCATAGCCTTTTTGGTGCATCTTTTCCTTCCTTCCTTTCCTTCTTTCTATCTTTTCCATTCCTTCCTTGCATCCCTTCCATTTGCAGTTGCCAGCATCTTTATTCTTTCTGTTTATTTATGGGTATTTCTCTGTCTCTAAACTTAATGATATTGACAATTACTAATAACGACACCCCCATCCCCCCCATCACCTTGTGCAGGAACTGTGTCTGAACATCATCCCGGACTTTGCCCATCTGATCGACTACCCATCAATGAAGAATGCCCTGTTGCCAAGGATTAAGAGGCTGTGCCTTCAAACCAGTTTCCTCTCCGTAAGACAACTTTTTGAATTTTATAGACCATGTGTGTCCTTTTGGGGCAAGTGCGTGTTCTACAACAGCATGAAGATGGTCACTGCTTGCTGATTTTAAACTGTGCTGACATGACCGTCACAAATGCACCCACCACATGAAGTCAGTAGGCAATGAAGCCAAGGAAAGCATGGTGGAAATCAACTGTTCTGGTTAACATAAACGTGCGAATAATAATGAACGGGGATGTGAAAGTGGGCCGAAAATAAAGCTTGAGCTGAATCCACATCCTCTGGGCTGTGTGTATGATGCTCCGTCATCGCACTAGCACCTGCTTTCCTGTTCACTTTCTTGGGTATTCGTTGTGTGGCATAGGCACCGGTGTTAAATTATAAACAGCAACTTTTCGGGATGACAACGGACAGAATAATGATTTGCGTGTGGGTACAAGATCTAGCCCTGGGGGTGTCAACCAGCACCATTTTGTCTTTTCATCCGCTTTCATTTGTTCCCTATTAGTAGCTTTAAGTTTCAGTGAGAAAGGACAGTTAATTTCCTCTTTTCTCTCTTTGGCTTCATTGTCTGTTGACCTCGTGTGGTAGTAACAGACTGATAATCGAGCCTCCTCAGTTCCCCTTGTTCTTCTCGCTCATAAACACATCAAGTCAGGCTGCACCTTTATCACCTAGGAGAAATTCCAGCAGAAACCATCTGTAATGATTGTATAAGTTATGCGAGAGCATTTGTACAGCACACGTGCTTTATCAAAAAAAAAAAAGTTTCATCCACATATAACACCAAGTATAATACGCATATACAGTAGAACCTCGATGAGATCCCGTTACGTACGATTTTCCGGTGCCAAAATTTGCGATCGCGAATGTGATAGATGACTGAATTAAGTTACGCTTATTTTTTACCAGTTCATACATTCCCAGAAAACAAGATTTTTTTGGTGTCTGCGTTCAGTACTTTGCCAAAATGGGATCATATGATATGTTTTCTGGCTGCTAAATCTCATGCAACCAAGAAAATGCGCAAGCTGTGGTGCAGCTTGTGCATTTTCTTCACCGCAGTATGTACTCGGTAGCTTCACCGTAGTAGCTTCACCGCAGTATGTAGTCGCCCGTCCATGCCACCTCAAAACACCGCCGTGCTCAGGTTCTTATTCCGGCACCAGAAAATCTCATCCTGGGTCGCCGCACGCCGCATTCACCGCTATTGCAGCCGCCCTACTGCGATAAGCATCTTTGCCTCTTTGTTTCACAGCGCGTGGTGCCGTTGGAAGCGTACTGTATACTTTTAATAGGCGATAACCCAAACATGCCACCGTTCCCTTCTGCAGATTGCAATTGTTTGCTTTCTGGCTGCTGAATCCCATGTAAAAAAGAAAAGGTGCGAGGCACAATTGAGAGCAGTAGCCAACGGCCGCGCGCACTCAGTTTCTTATTTCGGTACCAGCAAATCTCCTTCCGGGTCGTTGCACACCGCATTTACAGCTATTTCCATCAACCAATTGCGATAAACATCTTCACCTAGCACCCCACCCTTCACCCCATGCACATACAGTGCGTAGGGTATAGTGCTGTTGGTAACATACTGTACGCTTTTAGTAGGCGATAATCCAAACATGCTGCTGTTCTATGCTGCAGGCAGCGCGATGTGAGCGTCACACTTCATTTTGGCGGCATCCGGCAGGCATCGCCCAACAGTTCGATTTCGTTTCGGTTTCCCATGGCTGTCTTAAATTACTACACAATAGGAAAACAACTACTATAAACGTCTTGGGTCGCCGAAGCCCCACCAGCTCGACGCCGATAAAATCTCGACCGGGCGAAGTGGGTCTTCACTGCAAGAATCACGAAACGACTACAAAGGCGGGCATTGTGAGGATGAAAAAAAGTAGAAAAGGGTGTATCCACTCCATTGGTACATGGTTGCGACTCTATCTGAGTCTCGAGCGGCTCTGATTAACACGGGGGTGGCCCCCGTGTTAATCAGAACTGCTCGAGACTCGGACTGCCTTAAATAACCCCTCATGGTCTTGTGGTCGTCGATGTGTACTTGGAAAACTTGGGGAACTTGTGGAAGTATCAGTGCCCCTGTCAGGTTCTGAAGTCGACGAGCTCTTCCCCTTCACGTCTTCTTCTCTTGATCCTTCCCTTCGTCCTTTCCTTCATGTCTGCTCAGGGCATACAGAGTGACGCTTTTTCGAGGAAGAGGGCATTTATCTCATCATGGGAACGTACACCTGAACGTTTCTCACACTCGATAGGTCGATGTCCGGGCTTATCCTAACAGCCTTTTCTGGGATGAGGTAAATCATCTCTTCATGGCAATGCACGCTTGAATGTTTCTCACACTCGACAGGTCGATTATAACAACGTGCGTCAGCATCTCGTGCCACGATTCGAGCAATGCTTCGCATTAGGTAGATGTCAACTATAGTTGAGCTTGTAAATTTTTTTAGTTTTTTCGAATTGGACGTTTTCCCGGCTAGTGCATTTTCTCTCACATTTCTTTTTTCGAGAACATATAAACAAGGTTTTACTGTAATATGCGTCTCATGCAAGCGTATAGTATGCCGAACTGCCTCCTGGCAACACAATTACCGATGTTCTCTACAGCTAAAATCACCTTGCCCTAGAAGGCAGCCGGGTACTACTTTCGTGGCACTGACATTTTGGTGCTTCAGTGAGTAGAAAGAATGCAATTTCCTGATAGCATGCACTTCACGTGGTTAGCAGGTTAGCTCGTGCGCTGCCAAGGTGCGCACTTGCTTGCTATGTCGGCACATTACGGCGGCCAAACCCTTGCCAACTCTAAATGATGCCTCCTGTACACTAGAAGAGGATTAGAATGATGATAGCCAGGCAGCAATAACAAAGCCAAAACCGTGAGCCAGATTTCTGGCTGAAATTTCGGTCTAGATCTGCATATAGTACGAGGCAGAAGTTTAGACACTAATACGTAATTTTTGAAAATCTTGCATTATATGCTGGTTTTATGGTAACCTTATTTCGAAGTGGGTCTCTGTCTTCACTACACTTACATATTGTGATTTCTCTAAGTCTAAGGTGTGGTGCTGCCATGATAAATACAAGGCATAGGAGCATACAAGCATAGGAGACCAGTATGTCATGCCATACAAGCCAATGCCTTCACAATTCAGTCTAATCTAGCAAGTTAAATTGCCTGCAAAAGAAGAATGTTGTAGTGCATTCCCCTTGTTTTTAGGTGCGTGTCAACTGTCTGGTGTGCCTGGGAAAGCTGCTTGAGCACCTCGACAAGTGGTTGGTGCTGGATGAAATCCTTCCCGTGCTGCCTGAAATACGTTCCAAAGAACCTGCAGTCCTCATGGGAATACTGGGTAGACCTTTTTTTTTTCCCTCTCTCATTTACTTGTTCATGTGCTGAAAGGAACAGCAATACGTTTCTCACATAGGTGCTTATTTCTGGTAAAGCGGCAGGAATCAGAAATTGGATTATTACACTGACTGTTGCATAGGCAAGACAATCCAGTACCAATGGCACTTTCAGTTGAACCACTGGCTCGTTTGGGTCCAAATTTCATACACAACAGATTTCATGAGCCATTTTAGTAGCACCATGTTTGGATGCAGAATGCAACTCACAACAAAGTTTATTCTATGATCATGAAAAGTTTAAGCTAGGAGCTGAGCTTTCAGAAGCATATGACCAGAAGTTAAACAGAGAAACGTGCATGTTGTTCTGCTCAAGTATCAGATTTGGTGAACTTAACATTTTGAGATACTTCAAAAAAATTTTTTTTTAATTGTTGAAAAATCATAAAACTTGTTCTTTTTCTGGATTTGTTGACTGTTTATTAAACTTCCCAGGCTTTATTCTGTAGGAATGCTGTGAGAACAGGCCCTCTGTTCTGTGGGCACAGCTAGCATGATCATTGCCATCATTATCATTAGCCTTTTCTTTTTTTTTTGTCCACTCGGGCCAAAGACCACTTCCTCCTATCTCCCATTACCCTTGTCTTGTGCTAGCTGATTCCAATGCACATGCGAATTTCCTAGTTTCACTGCACCATCCAATTTTCTGCTGTTCTCGAGTGCGCTTTCCTTCCCTTGGCACCCATTCTGTAACTCTGATGGTCCATCAGTTATCTACCCTATGCGTTACATGGCCTGCCCAGCTCCCATTTTTTGTTTTTCTTAATGTCAAGTACAATATCGGCTGTCGCTATTTGGTCTCTGAGCAAACAGTGACATGTTTATGTTACGTCCAACATTTTTCATACCATCACTCTTGGTGCGGTTCTTGTTCGCGAGCTTCTTTGTTAAACAAGTTTCTGCCCCATACGTTAGCATCAACAGAATGCAATGGTTGTACACTTTTCTTTTCATTGACAGTGTTAAGCTTTTGGTCAGGATTTGGTAATGCATGCCATATATACTCCAACCCATTTTTATTCTTCTGCAAGTTTTCTTCTTATGATCAGGATCCCCTGTGAGCAATTGACCTAGATAAGCATACTCCTGTACAGACTCTAGAGGCTGTACCATAGGCAAATGGAAATAATTGAGATTTATTCATAAAGCATTCATGGAATGGCGACCAAAAGTTTGGATGCCATTGTACAGTGATTCTGTGGAGTTGGTGTTAGTGATCCAGGTATGACCACATAGTTGAGCAGGTTAAAAAAAATTGGGCTTTGAGAAATTGGTAAACAATTATGTCCATATTCTCTCAATCAGCATTGCCCTAAACTGGATGCAAATAAAACATAGTAAAGTTATTTTTGTCACTATGGTAGTCGTAAACAAATTTTCAATGTTGGAAATTTTTCGACAATATTGTAGCAGTTGCCAGGTGTGAAATATACTGACTTAGGCCTCAGGTAAACATATACTGATACTTAGAACAGCAACATGCGACAGAAAACTGTTTGACACCACACATACACAAATGCGCATGTAGCGTAACAGTGACTAAGTTTAATTGCGAAGGGCAAGACAGCAGTTGCAAGTCATGTTTTTGTTTTGTACTTGTACTTTGTGTATAAGGCACTTTCATAGAGATGCCCCAACTAGCCCACTTGTGTCCTTATTGTCACACCTATGCAACCACACAGAAATTCGAAACCTCGGACCTCACGCCCTTTGCAGGCATCTACAAGCTGGCCATGTCCCACAAGAAGCTGGGGCTCACCAAGGACGTGATGGCGTGCAAAGTGATCCCGTTCTTGATGCCCCTGACCATAGAGAATGGGCTGACGCTCAACCAGTTCCAAGCGATCATGGGCGTTGTCAAGGACATGATCGCTGCCGTTGAAATGGAGCACAAAGCCAAGCTGGAGCAGCTCAACTCCATCAAGCAGGAACAAAGGTTTGTTCACCCTTTCTCTTTTTTTTTTTTCACTTGGTTCTTCCTGCCTTTTATAGCGGTCATTCAGAAATTCGATGGTTAGGTCAAAGGCACCCTATCATAACTGCAGGTGATTTCGTTAAATTATGTACGACTTTGTGCAAGAAGAGGCAAAAAACACACGCATACCACGTGTATTGTGTCTGCTTTCAGTTAAGACCAATAAGCCACTCTGGCAAGTGGCTTTGTGGTTAATTAGTGTGGTAATGTAGCTGTTACCTGGGCTTATTTTTGATGAAGAGGATGTTTTTCAGCACAGCATGCTGAGTAAATTTGTTGGGCTGTTCTTGGGAACACAGATGATTACGATACTCCCTAATGCAACATGTGATTTCATGTCGCAATATATTGGCTGGCATAGACAACCTGTCCCATGTGGCACATTGCAAAGGAGCGAAGTGTGGTGCGGCTGCCTCGCTGATCGGGAGATTGTGAGAGGCAGCGTGCGAGTGACATGTGGGAGCGATTCAGAGCAGCCATCGTAGACAGACCTGCGCTCATGTAGCGCTTTGTTTTGACGCGCTTGCCTTATTGTTGTGAATCAGCATGCGCCGCTGACACGTATTTCTTTTGTTAGATTGCTCTACCCTAAACCTCTGACAAGATTAAAATTAGCTGCTTTTTCTTCACTTTTCACTGACCAGATTCACTATTTTCAATTATTTATTTTCTAACACCATGTGTTTTGCAACCGCTTACTGAAAACATGTGAAGGAGACTACACCGTATTTAGTGTCATTGGCGAAGCTCTTTTTGGTAAAGGGTCCTTGAGCGTAAAGCAAAGAGGTTTGCTCAAAATGATTTTAATTCGCTCATGTGTCAGGGATGTTAGGCTTGCTGGATTTCTTATTTACTTTTTTTTTTTTTCTGACAGTGCCGCAATGGAGATGACCAATCCCAATGAAATTGTTCCTGGTCTTACGCTGTCAAACAAAGCCAACTCTACGGTATGTAAAAAAAAAATGTGCAAGGAGAAGTTTGTGACAGCTGTAGTAAGATGATGTAGTATGAGTGGTAATTTCAAATACTGTGTCTTTTTATTCCAGACTAGTAATGTCTATGATGACCTGGGAATTTCTAATTTCTCAGCATCATCGCCAAATGCCAGTGCCACCAAGTCGCCTACGCAGAAACCTAAGGTATGAGCTGCTGGTAATTTTTTTTGAGCTGTAGGAGGGCGAGATAGGTGTCGTATCTGAAAAGAGCTTATATTAGAAAATTTTATTCCATAGATTGCACCTATATTTTATAGATATTACACAGCTTGTACAAAAGATAAAAAAGCACCGTGACAGGGAAAATTGTCATCCACTTGACTGCAGCACGAAACTATAAAGAAAGCTTCACAGTTGAAAAAAAATTTGTCCTGATCTCTGTTTCGAGCCCACGACCACTGCCCTTTCGGGCACTAATTTTACCAGCTGACCTAGCCAGGAGGTTAGCAGATCGCAATGCGAGACCGAATTAATAGACAGTTCGAAGCACCGGGAAACATAGAATATGTTAAGTTTTGCAGAAGCTCACATGGTGGAGGAAAATTCATTAAAGATAGAATTGTTGTCCACCCAACTGTAGCACGAAGCTACAAGGAAAGCTTTCTTTCTGAGAAAACCACATGGGTTTTTCCGAAACACAGTAAAAAACATTCAAGTCATACAGTCACACTTTCCTCGCATAGAACTTGATTCCCGGCCATAACTGCTGCATTACAACGGGGGAAGAATGCAACAGTCCTTGTGTGCTTAGATTTAGATGTACATTAAATGAGGGCAGGCGGTTGGAATTAAAGCACGTAGCCATTCACTATAGCATTTTTCCTAGTTCCTGTGTTGCTCTGAGACGTTAAGCTTCTTCAAATAATCAGTGTGTCAGTCACTTTCAATAAATGCTGAAGCCAATGGCCATGATACATTCATGGAGAGCAGCATGGATTTTAATGATCATTTTAAGAACTTACAGGCGTAATAAAGGATGCCACCAGGTGAAATAGACATGGCCAGGTGCATTTGGCAAAAACAGTTGATATAAATTATAGGTATAGCTAATTTAGTTAAAGCTATTAAACTTTATTTAAGAATTATGAGTGGAGTTATTCTTTTAATGGTATGTGCTGGCTACATACCATAGTGGTCACATGGCACGCACAGCACAGCTCAGTCAGTGTTCATGAAGATCTTATGCCTTCATCATGCTGTGATTTTAAAGCTTTAAAAAGCTTAGATGCATTGCCAAGTTCCTCCCCCCCAACTTCTTCTGTTGCAGCAGCAGTCCCTCTCCATGGAAGAAAAACAGAGGTTGGCCCGAGAACAAGAGTTCCAGCAGCGCATACAGTCGCAGCCGTCCCTGATTCCCGCCAAGCCCGCTCCTACGCGACCAGCACACGAACCTAAGGACTTGACGTCCAGCCTGATTAGCTCTAACCTGGCCTCTCTCAACATCCGGAGCCCAACCGGGTCCAATCCATTTGGGGGTTCGCCAGGCTTTGGGTCATCTCCCGGTTACGGGTCCTCGCCCGCCGGCGACTTCTCCTCAGCCGGACTGTCTCCAGCAACGCCTCAGTGGGGGTTTCAGAGCGCCCAGCAGGCAGCAGCATCACCAATGGCGATGACCACGCGCTTTGCAACATCACCACAGCCACTCAGTAGGCAGCAGCAGCAGCAACAACAGATCAACACGTCTGCTTTTGACAACTTGCTACCTCGTCTGGGATCGGGGCCTCAGATGGGTGCACCACGGCCCAAGCTGAACCAAATGGCACCCACAAACAACTTTGGGAACTTTGTCACTGTGCAACCGCCAGTGCAGAATTCGACGCCTGCCTTTGCCGCGCCAGTCAAGCCCTTGTCCAAGAGTGAAATGGATGACCTTCTTAGCTGAGTTGTCACGGCAAAGAACTGCCAGCACACTCTGGGACACTGTTTTAATGTCGCAGGCACAAAGCAAGTCGGCCCATGATACACTGCTTGCAGCAGCTCATGGCCCTTTAAGGTTTGCAATCTGAACTGCATTTGTGCCAGTAAAGCATACAAATAATTCTAAATGGTACAGTGCTTTGACGCATCATCGCTTCTTTGTGGGCAGCAGCTATTTGAAGGCAACCTGCTCATGTGCTGCTTAGCACCATGTCTCCTCACCACGGTTCCACCAAGCACCACCTTTGGACACTCAAATGCGTGTTTGTGTACAGATGAGAGAAACAGGACATGCAGCGCCAACTTGTGTGCCACGCATTCATTAGGCACGTGCAACAGCAGCAGCATTGTGGTGTTGGTCAAAACAATTGGGGGAGCGCAACAGGCACTAACCATGTGGCCCATGTGATTCACACGGGGGTTGTGAATGAATTGCAGGCGTGATCCTGTGTTTTATCCGGCTGAATTTATTGTTCTTTAACTTTAGATGTGTAAATTAAAGAAAAGGAAAGTTATGACAAACAACGCTTTTCGTTTCTTTCTATAATAAAGCCTAATTTATTAGTGCTGGCTTCAGTAAGCTGAAGTACAATTGCTGTAACATGACCATGGCACTTGGCATTCTTATGTATAAATTACATCAGTTCATTTTCTTGTTTATAAATACATCAGTCCGCAGCTATTCCCCAAAGAATGAGGCTGCAGCAAGATGACCAGTACAACATAATTGTATATATAATGACTACTACTTCACTGCAGGGTGGTAAAATATAAGACGTGGACTCCAGAGCCATGAGATGATGCAAAATATCAACGCAAGAGTTCCATTTAGTGTGATGCCCCTAACAGTGCTGCAAGAAATATTCATCTGGGTGGTGGAAGACCGGCACGGGAAAAGGCACTTTTTGTTTTTCTTTCTGGAGCATTCTTGAATGGCGATGTGCTCTCGGAAAAAGTGAGGTTCTCCTTGTTGAATTCCAGGGGCACTGACCCAATGTCTCCATCGAATCTGTTTTTGGTTACCTGAAAGACGGGTGAAGATGTATATGTACGAGTGCAACATGCGCAGAGCCAAATACTATACAAAAGACTGGCTTGCACGCTGCCGTTTTCCTAGTAAATGGGAAATTGTAGCTAATTCACCAAGTGACTATTGGTAACCAATCCGAGATGCAGTGAAATTTCATTTGAACAAACTTCAGTGTTTGTTCCACTGAAAGTACATGCTACCATTAAGAGAGTAAAACAGCTGCATGCAGTGACATTAATTTCACAAATAGCTTTTAGTGTCTTCTACAAGTAAAAAAAAAAAATCTCTGCTACATTTACACACCGAGTACTACACGAGACGTAAAATGACAATGTGTCAAATTATTGGTACACCTCTTTGCGAATGATCAACAGCTTTAAAAGGCCACCTACAAAGCTTGCGATTGCTTTCTGGCTGCACTTGTCGGTTCACAGATTTTACCAGTCAGATGCAGTTGTGGATAGGAAGCGTGGTAGTTAGCCAACGTAGCAGTCATAATGAAGGATATCGCAAATACAGTAAAACCTCGTTAAACCGAAACAAGAGCCCGAATTAGCCAAATGTTGAATAACCGAGGGATCAAGAAAACACTAAATGAATGCTTACTAAGTCAACATGCTTTTAATTACTGAATGAATTGGCAAGCGCTGCTTCTATGTTGCACAAAAGCAATGCAGAAGCTGCAATTCTGGTCATCTCGTGACTGATCAGCACTCGCAGCGACGAAAGCCTTGCAACTTCCTTTGCAGCGTGACAGTGGCTGGCATCATTATTCGAGACATGCTTTTCACTGTCGCCCACACATCACAATATTTTTTTGTGCTAGTAAGTTGGTCGCCAATAGATTGTCCGTTCATTGCAATGTAGGTGGCACTCTTCATCCTTGACGGCTTCTGCTGCTGTTTTTGACATTGTGCGCAGAGTAATTGCACTCAGTCTAAATGAAACTACTGTTTGCCGCAACCGCTGCGGAGGAAACTGCAGCCGCTATCGACGTGATCGTGGACGGCGACCACAGTTCTTAAGGCACATGGCCAACATGCCCTCCTAGTCAAAACAAAACTACTTGACGCTCCAACCGCCGTCGCTATCGACACCGTAACTGACTGTGACCATACAGTTCCGAAGGCACATGGCCGATGCGTGTACCGAGTTGGAATGAAACTACTGTGTGCCGTAACCGCTATGAACAAAACCGTGGTCGCTATCAATTCGATCATGGATGGCGACTATGCAGTTATGAAGGCACGTGGCCAACATGGTGTTATGCGCAGCGGTAAATGCAAGAATAAAGGCTATAAAGGCATGAAGCATTCCAACATTTCTGTCGTTCACAAACAATTTCCACGGATGACTACAGCAATGTAGACTCCACTACATCGTTTTCGCTTGGACCCTAGTGTTGTTTTTGCTCTTTTGCATTGCACATATGTGACGTTCCAAGCTTGTCGAACACCGAGAGTTTTCCAAATTAATCAGTGTGCAGTCAAATACGTTTGAATTACCAAGAGTTTGATTCCATTAATGCATACTCATGCTAAGGCCAGAGGACGAGTCTGAATTATCCGCTTTTCCGAATTGACGAGGGCTGAATCAATGACATTTTACTGTATCACCATGGAAACCACAGTCCACAGGTCACTTTGTGTCCATTTATGGTAGTATGTATTAAGGTGGTGTTGATGATGACTCAAAGAGGGCAATTCACCCACGAGCAAGACACTCACCTGCAGATGCTTGCGTCCCTGCTGAGAGGTCAGTCTCCGGTCCTGGAGGATGAGCACATTGTCTGCCTCTTGGCTTGCCTTGACACCACCAAAGATGGAACTCGTGCTGAGCTCCTCCGAATCCTTTTCCTGAAGTGTTCACATTTCACTTCATTTCAGGGCGGAAGTTTAGTGAGCACTTTAACTTTGAGAAAACTGTCCCAAGCCACATCTCTCTTTCTCAAAGAAAGGAGGAAAAAGAAAGAGAGAGACTGTTCTTGCACCCTGCCTGGTCTATGCAACGGCTAGTGCAAACACGGTGCCGCTATGTGAATAGTGCAATTCGAGATCCCAAAAATTAACGTGTCTACACGGAGTTCTGACACTTATTTTACGGTATAGGACAGGTCTCTTGACAATTCCCATCTTAAGGCATAAGTTGTGGTAAAACGAATTAGCCTGTCCACAGCTCTCTCAAGTTTATCAAGTATGAAAGATGAGTGGTGGTGATTGTAATCGCATCAATTTCTGGTGCTTGCACAGCTTGGAAATGCTACCTATGAAACGCCCACGTTTCCTCACACCAGATTTAGAAAAAGTCAGTAAACGCGCTTGAATTACCGGAATGTCGTGCCTCCTAAAGCATTGATTCTGAGAATAAACGAAACAAGTCCTTCTAGTATTTGCAACATCAAGCATGCTCTTTCGCGAACACGGCTACGTTGAAGTGACACCTATATTGCCACTTGTGTAGCGTACATTGCCATTAACTTTGAAAAAGAACATGCAGTTAGATGTCCTGCCACTGATTGTTGCTGAAGAAGTATAGCCCAAAGGCCCACAACGTAATTTTTGATGTGTAGGTGTATGTCCTGTACTGAAGGCACTTGGCAGTGGGCATGGTGCTAGTGGATGAGAAGAAGACGACGAGGTGTGCTTGCTTCCCCGTTTCGAGATAGGACCGACCTGTTTTAAGCCTACCGCTGCAACCTAGAGCTAGTGCTGCTAGGCGAACACCACCCCCGTTGCATTTGGTGGAGCTGCTGGGTTTCTCTTCAACATGCTGGAACTCCGCAGTCGGACGCTACTACCAGCTGTTACAATGGATGAACCGGGACCGTCCCAGGCTGCTGCTCCCGTGCCCCCGGCGATCGTCTGCTCTGGTGTTCTCCGTCAGCGCGATCCGGCTATATTTAGCGGCACAGACGACCACGACGTAGAAGACTGGCTCGCCGAATATGACCGTGTAAGCGCCTATAATAAGTGGGACGACTGCGCCAAGCTCACCAATGTCATATTTTACTTGACTGACGTGGCCAACCTATGGTTCCGCAATCATGAAGCCGATTTTACCACCTGGTCGGCTTTCGCGGCGACTTTGGCTGAGGTCTTCGGCCGTCCCGCAGTTCGTCGGCTTCGTGCTGAGCAGCGCTTGCGTGGTCGAGCTCAACGCCAGGAAGAGACCTTCACCAGTTATATTGAAGACGTGCTCTCGCTCTGCAAGCGCGTCAACTCATCCATGGATGAAGCAGACAAGATCAAGCACGTCATGAAAGGCATCGATGAGCATGCCTTTCAGATGCTCGTCGCGAAGAGTCCCCGCACTATTGCCGAGGTCATACAGCTTTGCCAGCAGTACGACGAGCTGCGCAAGCAACGTGCATCAACACGCGCTGCTCAGCAAGACACTGCGGATCTCTCCCCGTTGGCCTTCGGTCGCGACGCTGCCGACATCTCTGCCTTAATGCCGGAGATAAAGCAGTTCATCCGCCAGGAAGTCGCCCGCCAACTCTCTCTGGCGAATAGCACACCCGAGCCGTCGACAACCCTGGCTCCTGCGCTTCGTCACGTCATTCAGACGCAAGTTGCCGCGGCGCTGCCATCTGCCCCTCCTCCGCAGCCTGCAGCTGGACCGCCAACGTACGCTGACGTTGTCGCCCGGCCTTACGCTCCTCCGGCTCCTGATTCATACCGGGCCACCGGCATCTACCATGTACCGCCGCCTCCTTCGCGTCCGCTAGTCGTTCCTTACTCGGCTGCTGGAGCCCGTCGTCAACCCGTGGCGAACACCTGATAACCGGCCAATCTGTTATTCATGCCATTTTCCGGGCCACGTAGCACGATTCTGCCGCCGTCGCAGCCCCCGTTTACCTGACAGTGGGGGTGCCTCAAGCTACAGGCCTGCTCGACTTCCGCGTCAGGACCACTCTAACCTTCCTCCGGACACCTCTTACAGTCGCCTCCCCTTCGATTCACGCCGGTCGCCTTCCCCACGTCGCCGATCCATTTCCCCGATGGTTCGCCGACCCAGCCCAGCCCGAGAGGAAAACTAGCAGTCGCAGTTCCAGAGGCAAGAACTGCGTTTCCGTCGAACATTTCAAGGCCTCATTCTGCGCCGGCGAACGAAATTGAACTGTCCATAGACGGCGTCACCGTACACGCACTTATCGACACCGGAGCCGCCATTTCTATTATTAGTGAGAAGCTCTGCCGCAATTTGAACAAAGTGACCATTCCCCTTACCTCTCTTTCTCTGCGTACGGCAACCTCGCATCGCATTCAGCCTTCAGCGTCGTGCACAGCCCGGGTTGTCATTAAAAGCGTTCTACATGTTATCGAATTTGTCGTCCTGCCTCGTTCCTCGCACGACGTTATTCTTGGTTGGAATTTCCTATCTGTGAATCAAGCTCTTATCGACTGCGCTCGTTGCGAACTTACGTTATCAGTGCCGTGTTTTGACCCTGACGACTATTCTTCTCCTAAAGTTGTTGCCGCCTCTGACATCGATATTGCACCTTTCTCCGCCGCTCTGGTTCCTCTGTTATGTAGCTCTGCTGCGAACTCATCTGTCCTGTTTACGCCGTCGACCACTTGCGCGCGCCGCCGGAACTTTCTGCTTCCGTTTGCTGTCATCACTTTTTGCGGAGGTTCTGCTGCCCTTTACGTGTGCAATCCATCCGCCTGCCCATCATCCCTACTCCGCGGCGAGTGCCTGGGTACAGCTGAAGCTTTCGATAGCATTCTCCCGGCCACCATGTTTGGTGATACGGCATCACTTCCGATTTGTGCCGTAACTCCTGCCGCCGCGACCGATGCCCCTGTAGACGTCTTCGCTCGTTCCGTCGACGCAGAACTCACACCTGCGCAGCACACCGAAATCATCAAGCTCCTCCAGCGTTTTCGTGACTCATTTGACATTGGCCAACCATCCTTGGGCCGGGCGTCCGCAGTCGTTCACCGTATCGACACCGGCCAACAAACACCACTGCGCCAGCGTCCGTATCGTGTGTCGGCCGCTGAACGCCGTGTCATCGACGAGCACGTTGACGACATGCTGGAGCGTGGCATCATCCAGCCCTCTAACAGTCCCTGGGCATCTCCGGTTGTCCTTGTTAAAAAGAAAGACGGCTCCATTCGGTTCTGCGTTGACTATCGCCGCCTTAACCGAATAACGCGCAAAGATGTATATCCTCTGCCACGCATCGACGATGCCTTGGACAGTCTGCAGGGAGCGGAATTCTTTTCCTCGCTGGATCTACGCTCCGGGTATTGGCAAGTGCCCATGGCAGAGGCCGATCGCCAAAAGACAGCCTTTGTAACTCCTGATGGGCTATATGAATTCACCGTCATGCCGTTCGGCCTCTGCAAAGCGCCTGCCACTTTCGAGCAAATGATGGATAGCATTCTTCGAGGGCTGAAATGGAAAACGTGCCTCTGTTATTTGGATGACATTGTGGTTTTTTCCACCGACTTTGCGACACACCTCAGCCGCCTCGAGCAAGTCCTTGCGTGCCTCTCCACTGCAGGACTGCAACTAAATTTGAAGAAATGCCACTTCGGCGCTCGCACGCTTACTATTCTCGGTCATGTAGTTTCCAAAGACGGTATCCTCCCGGACCCCACGAAACTTAGCGCCGTAACCGAGTTCCCCAAACCAACCACCATGAAAGAGCTTCGCAGTTTCATCGGCTTGTGCTCATATTTCCGGCGCTTCATCCGTAACTTTGCCTCTATCATCGCCCCCTTGACGCAGCTTCTCACCGGCAGTTCTGACCTATCAGCCTGGTCCCCGGCATGCGACGACGCATTCCAAGAACTGCGACGCGTTCTCACCTCTCCTCCAGTACTGCGACACTTCGATCCATCTGCACCAACTGAGATCCATACGGACGCTAGCGGTGTCGGGCTCGGCGCTGTTCTTGCACAACGCAAGGATGGCTTCGAAGAGTACGTCGTCGCGTATGCTAGCCGCACCCTTACCAAAGCCGAGGCGAACTACTCGGTTACTGAAAAGGAATGTCTGGCCATCGTTTGGGCAATCGGAAAATTTCGTCCTTATGTGTACGGGCGTCCATTTGACATCGTGACCGACCATCATGCCCTATGCTGGTTATCTTCCTTAAAAGATCCAACTGGTCGGCTCGCCCGCTGGGCATTGCGCCTACAAGAGTATGACATCCGCGTTGTTTATCGCTCCGGCCGAAAACATTCAGACGCAGACGCTCTATCCCGGTCACCCCTGCCCTCCGGTCCTGGCCACTCGTCTGTTTCCACACATGGAGCCTTCGCCCTCAACGTTACCGACATGCCATCAGAGCAGCGCAAGGACCCATGGATCTCTTCGCTTCTTGACTTCCTGTTTAGCCAGTCGCCAGCGCCAATTTCTCGGACGCTCCGTCGTCAAGCAGCGCACTTCATCATTCGAGATAACCTGCTGTACCGCCGCAACTACAATTCGAGCGGTCGCAAGTGGTTGCTTGTTATACCCCGACACCTGCGCCCTGACATCTGCGCCACGTTCCACGACGATCCCCAATGCGGCCACGCTGGTGTCTTAAAGACATACTCTCGCATCCAGCTTCGGTACTACTGGCGCGGTATGTACCGCTTCGTTCGCCAGTACGTCCGGTCCTGCCTCATATGCCAACGACGCAAGACGCCACCTCAACATGCCACCGGCCCCTTGCAACCTTTACCATGCCCCGCGCGCGCGTTCGACCGCGTCGGCATTGACCTATACGGTCCGCTTCCCAACACTCCAAGCGGCAACCGCTGGGTTATTGTCGCTATCGACCACCTCACGCGGTACGCCGAAACTTCAGCCCTAGCATCTGCCACAGCAAAAGACGTCGCCAGTTTTCTCCTTCGAAACCTGATTTTACGCCATGGAGCACCTAGAGAATTACTGAGCGACCGCGGTCGCGTTTTTCTCTCCGACGTCATTGCAGCATTGCTAAAGGAGTGTCGCATCATTCACCGCACCACCACGGCATATCATCCTCAAACTAATGGGATGACAGAGCGTTTCAACCGCACCCTTGGCGACATGTTGGCCATGTATGCTTCATCTGACCACTCGAATTGGGATCGCATTCTGCCTTTCGTCACCTACGCTTACAATACCGCCAAGCAAAGCACCACTGGGTTCTCCCCTTTCTTTCTCCTTTACGGACACGAACCTTCATGCACTATGGACACGATTCTGCCTTACCGACCAGATGCTTCGGAGTACACGACTGTTTCTAGAGCGGCTGCTTACGCCGAAGAATGTCGCCAGCTCGCTCGTTCGTTGACATCCCAGGACCAGTGGCGCCAAAAGCATCGCCATGATTCATCTACTGCGGCTACGTGCTTTGCTCCTGGCTCGCTGGTCTGGTTGTGGGTGCCCTCTACTCCTCCAGGCCTTTCCTCTAAGCTGCTCTCCAAGTACCACGGTCCTTATAGGGTACTGAAAAAAACATCCGCGGTCAACTACCTCATCGAGCCAACGGAAGCGCCTTCCGACCAGCGTCGTCGCGGCCAGGAAATTGTGCACGTCTCCCGGCTCAAGCAGTGCCATGACCCCCCTGTGTTTTCCTGCCCTTAGGTCGCCAGGATGGCTACTCTTTCGGTGGGGAGTGATTGTACTGAAGGCACTTGGCAGTGGGCATGGTGCTAGTGGATGAGAAGAAGACGACGAGGTGTGCTTGCTTCCCCGTTTCGAGATAGGACCGACCTGTTTTAAGCCTACCGCTGCAACCTAGAGCTAGTGCTGCTAGGCGAACACCACCCCCGTTGCAGTCCAATTGATCATATCAGTCACTTTTTCCAATATTGGGTGAAGAAAGGTTCCAGTTAATTGTAGTACAGTAGCTGGCTGGGCGAGTCAATACATCTGCTTTATTACTTACAATACGCACATCGAACACAGACAAAGAAGAGAGACGTAACATGAGTATTGTGTTAAGTCTCTTCTCTGTCCGTGTTTGATGTGCACGCTGTACGTAATAATCCAGTTATATTGACTTTATAGTACTGGTTGGGTGTCCTCTTTAACACTGCACCATACTGTACATACAGCAACATCCTAGTGATGTCAGAGTGAAAAGTGATAAAGTGAAAAGTTACAAAAAGAGAGATCAAGGAAAGTGAGAAGTTCGAAAAGGAGAGATCAAGGAAGGAAAGTGAAACTAGAAAAATTAAACCAATGATGCATCAGTATAATTCTGCCTGTCATACAAGTTGCTTTCTCTGTGTTATGTTGACAATGTGTAGGTTCGAGCTTGTTGCTACAGCAATGCATACTTAGTACAACATTACTTTCTTTTGCTTCACTTGAGCATCACCACAGCAGCAAAATTAATCACTTACAATTTGAAATACAATGCATGTATCTAATGTGAGTGCTCTTAAGTGCCACTGCACTTCTTCAGAATGCATGCAACTTCTGCAGTTCCTGAAGAGCCCTTGTAACACAGTTTTGGACTGTGTTACAATGTCTAGTTTCAGATAGTGTAGATACAGAGCAGTGTCCATGTGAAATTTTATATTTGAAATACGAATGGATGTGTCACAGAATGTTGGCAAACAGAAGTTTTTGATGCTGAAAGCTAAAAAAAAAGACACCCTTACCGCAAGTTGGAAGTGACCCATGACCTTAAAGGCTATGTGCAGGCAATGTGCAAGGCCTTATGTTATACCTGCTAACTACCAGGTGCATGCATTGTCTGCTTTGGTGCTACAGTCGACTCGTTGATTTGGCCCTGGCGGGACCGACGAAATTAACCGAATTATCCAACAGGTTGAAGAAAATAAAAAAAAAAGTGTCACACATTTATTTTGCAGTATTTGCTTGATTCTAACTGCCCCCAAATCAGACGTGCTCCCATTTATGAGCCTAAAGTAGAAAACTAACATGCAAATGACAATTAAGCTTTTAAACAAAGCAGAAATCTAATCCAGAAGTAGATGTTGCTGGGCTAGTCGGTTCATATTGCTGAGCAGACTATAATATGATTGCTTTGGCGCAAACAAGGAAGGACAAGCGCTCCCTTTGTTCCCCTCCTTGTTCGCGCCAAAGCGATGTTTATGGTTTACTCAGCAGAAACCTAACGTGCACCCAATTTAACGTGCACAATGGCGGCCGGTTTCTTAAAGTCAGCTTCGCCGCAATTCATCCGTGTTATGCAGTAAAGCACACAAACGACGTGAAGCCGACTATGGTTTCGTTTCTGATTGCACCGCACAGGAAATTTTCGGCCCAGTTTTCTTTAGTCAGAAAAGGTGCACGTTAGAATCAAGAAAACTTCATAATCAGTAATTGCAAGCTTCCGTTATTGCTTTCTAGGGCAGGCTGAAAATAGTAGTATCCGAGAGAAGACGATATGTCTTCAATGCATCTACTGTCCTCTGAGCTGCAGAGAGAGAGAGGCCTTTATTGGGGATACATAGGGGTCAGGCACATGCATGCCAACTGGTCATTTGAATTATCTGGCAAAGGCCAATTTTAGGATCGAAATAATGAATGTTTGAACCCATAGAAATGCATGAGCGCCAGCCAGTATCTTTAGTCGAGATTGAATTAACTGAGATCGAATTAACTGGAGTTGAATTAATGGAAGTGTACTTTATTTAAAGGCCGCTAATAAGAAATATTATACAATTACAAGCCCTGTAGCTTTTCCAAGAGCGCTTCAATATATAGACGAATTTAGACAAAGTAAAATTCTGTAGCGGTTTGCCTTAAAATATGCAGCCCCACCCAAACATAGGCACGAGCAGAAGTAACCTATAAGTGGGGCCTAACATTAACTGCATTACACCTAGCCCTTGCAGTATCTGCTTCAAAAGCAGCTCACGCAAGGAGAACCTACCTTGCGTGGATGCATGACAAGTGTCACGTGACAATTGTGCTGCGTGGCAAAACGTCGAAAAGCAGCAATCAGGAGATCCTGCCTCCAGAAACGGTCAACGTTGGAGTTATCCATGCCAACGCCCATCATGAACTGCACGTTGTCTACCACAACATGCTGTATGTCATGCACATAGACAGCATGGGACATTGCCTGAAAACAACAGCAGTTGAACCAACTATTGAGATGCAAATAACACTGTGTTGCGAAATGTCCATGAGAGTTAATCAATTGGCTGATAAACACTGTTGATTTGTCAAGACACTGTTCTGACACAATCCAAACAACTACATGCAGATATTTTACATATGATATAGGAAGTTTTGGCATGCCCACTCGGTGAGAGTCATTGCAGCACGTGATGCTGGTGTGCGTCGAGCTCATGGGCTCCGAACAACCACAGATGAGCATTGTTGTTCAATGACAATGGGAAACTGAAATGAAATCGAGCTGGTTGGCAATTTAATGAATATGATGCCATGATGCTGCCAAAAGGAATCATGATGCTCCTTTTGTGCTGCGTGCAGCAGGGAACACAGTCGCATATGGGTTTATCACCTATTAAGAGCCTGTAGTACGCTTCCTAGACCACATGTGCTATCAAACCAATAGGTGAAGATGCTTATTGCAATCAGCTGGCGGTGATAGCTGTGAATGGTGACATGCGATAACCCAAGGCGATGGTACTGGAATAAGAAATGCATGGCGGCATTTTCAGATGACATGGCAGGCGATTGCTGCAGGGCAGCTGCTGTTGCAGATGCTTACTGCTCTCGATCGCAGTGCCTTGCACCTTTTCTTGTTTGCATGGGATCTAGCAGTTGGAATACATATCATACAATCGCAGTTTGGCGATATACTTAATGTTGCTGCCAAAAGACGGTGTTCTTCTGGGAACATACTAATCGGTTAAAAAAAAAGGTGTAACTGTATTGGGCCATTTTCTGCACTCTCGATCGCAAATGTTGACGCCAGGAAATCATGCGAAACAGGGTCATACCAACAAGGTTCTGCTGGATTACAGTTACTGTGCCACTGCACTTTTCAGGTCAAAAAGCCTCATTTTACGTGCCGTGCAGAGATAAAGAACAAAATAGAAGAAGAGCCTCACATCCATCACATTTTTGATGGTCTCTTCTCCATGAAAAGTCATGAAGTACAGCGGCAGAAGCTCAAACTTGTCAGCCCAAGAGTCGAATTCCTCCATGTTATTCTCCAGTGAAATCCTGAAAAATGAAATGCAGCCAAGGTAAAAGGGGGTTGCATGCAGTTCCACAGCTTCATTGACAGAAGCACCATCTTCAATTTAGTACAGGTTGTTTTAAAAAACAAGCTCGCAACAGAACAATGCGCACAGAAACAATCAATGTCTCCATTAGTACTAGTGCATTTATTTCTATCACGCATTGAAAATTTCTGTTTATGGTCACATATGGTCAATGTCAAGCATTGTGAAAGCATGTAGACGATAAGTGAAAGGTCATGAATGACACATGCATCTATTTTCCTTTCACAAACACAACGTTAACATGCCCATTCAGAGAGAAAAAATGTGGCAGAGGTCAACAATACCGGGTCAAGCCTGTTCATCCTCTATTACAGCATCCAATCTGATGCAAACTTGTTTTACGCATCCAAGCAATGCACGTAAAATTACCAAATGCACAACTGAGTACCTCCTGCTAACATAGCATTTTCAAGAAACGCTAATTGCTTTATTTACAGATACTTACTTGGCAAACTGGGTTAGCATAATCTTGGCTAGCTTCTCATTTTGAATTTCGAAGCTTCCCCAGAGAGTGTTGACCTGCACAAGAGCAAGGGAAGCATGATTCAGTAATTTTTGCTGCACTTCGCACATATAAACTGCAGCACAGTTGTTACGTACTTTTAGTGTGCAATGTTCAACAAACAAACTATAACGATAAAAAAAAAAGAGTGAAAGTGAAAAACATTCCAGCCACCGCGCTCATAAAATAATGCATCAGTGAGTTTAAGTTGAGAATGCACGCACGAAAAGACATCCTGCTTCATACTGCAGCACAATTAGATCAGAAAAAGCAGACACCAAATATGGCAACTATCTTCGACGTGTACAAATCGAGCAATTTCTAATTTCTAAACTGGGCACGGCAGTTCTCTATTCGAAGTAGTACCAAGTTCTGCTCATTCATATGAAACTTATACAGCATAAAAAAAGCAACAACAACAACAACAATACACATACCCCTTGCATGCAGAGGTCCAAGGAGTACTCGCACATAAATGTAGTCTTGCCCGAACCAGTGGGTCCCGTAAATACTGTTAGCTCCCCAGTGCGAAAACCTTTAAGTAGCCGCACGAGTGCAGGAAATCTGAAAGACCGTGACACACTATTAGTGATACCACCTTGTTCAGAAACAAACCCACTCCAGCAAAGAGTTCGATGTTCGTTCTGCTGAAATAAATTCACACACACATACTGCCATGGAAAAATTGAATACAAATAGTAAGAACTTAAATGCAGACACAAAAGAAATCCAGGAATTTGGTTACCTAATTTTACATTACGAGTACACATCACTTTCCCTCCAAAGAATGGTGTCTTGCACAGTGAAGTTTGAAAGAAGCAGACCAATAGAGTTGGTGACCAAGTTTCCAGAATTGCTAGGTTGTTATAATTTTGCTGCTGTCTGCCACAATTGGGCAACTTACCGGATGCACGAGGTATTTAAAGACACTTATTCGAATTGCCATAGACATTAACATTCTAATTCTATCTGTCCAGGCACTTACCATCATCCACACCAACCTCTCTGTCACATATATAGCACATTTATTCCAGGGTATCAGTTTTCACTCTGACACTGGAGATGAAGCAGTACATTCTCCTAGTCACCTTGTATGCCGACCACAGCCAATTGGAGATCACCACCTTCTTTAATTTTGTGAAATGGTCCGTTTTCTAGCTGAGACAACAGTTTGTGGCCAATTGTCATCTCTGACAAAGACAATTAGGTGCTGCCAGTGGTCAGACGTCATTCAGACAGTTGAATTTCTCCAGCAGGTGGAGGTCATGATGAGTGAGAACCCTGAAAAGCTGCCTATAGCCACTGGCCATCAGCTTCAGGTGGCAGAATAATAAATCAAGCTGCCTGTGCATGATTTTGTTAGGCGCTACTCCTAAGTTATGGATTTACTCACGCCCACAATGTCTACGCTACCCAAGAATGTTTAGTTGCCAACTTTAGTGACCAAGTCATCTTCAATATGGTGTCTTAGTTCCAAATATCTAAACCCGTACGGAACTATGTATGGTTGGCGTCACTGAGAGAAAGACTAACAAACAGCCACACAATAATAAAAACTTGATAAAACTTGATGCCGCCACCGATGCCGGCATCGCCGTCAGTGATCGTCGCAGCTATTGCAAGGAATGAGAAAAAACACAAATTCCTGCCGCGATTTAAACCGGGTCTGCTGGGTGGGAGTCGGCTACTCTACCACTGAGTCACGCCAGCGCTTGCTAGCTTGCTGCAGAAATGCCCTATACACGTGTTCTAGTGCACAAGGAGAGGCGCGATGCGACATGCGCACCGCAATAGGGTCAACACATGCACACTTTGCATTGCGGTTGCATATTATTACAACAGATAGCATGTCATGAAGCAGTTGCATAGGTAGCAGTACAAGGTAGATAGAGAAACCTTGATGAATAAATAGAAGATGATACACAAAGATTTATACAAAAATGCTGGAAGGAAAAACATGTACCGCATGCCTGATAAATCAAGCAGGCTAGGTGACTGTTTGTCACTGCCCCGTTTCAAAGTGGATGCAAATAAATCACCTTCACCTTGGTCATTAGCGTCGTATCATGCCACTTGTCATGCAGTGTGACATGCGCACTGCGTAGCCTCAAAACGTCCAAACATTGCATTGCAGTTGCATTTTTTTCCACTAGGCGTCCCGACATGTAGCAGTTGCATGTAGCTGGACCTGGTTAACTCAAACAGGCTAGGTGACTATTCTTCACGGCCCCTTTTCAAAGGGGATGCCAATAAATCATCATCATCAACACCATCGCATCATGCCACGGGTTAAGAGATGTGACGTGTGCCGCGTAGTCTCAATACCTGTGTTTACTCTTCGGTACACGTTATGGTGCCTCTTCGCATGGTACGAACCGCTGCTGAGGGGTGAGCGTATTGTAGGGGTATGCACGCGGGTGCAACCAGGCAACATCGGGCTCAGCAGACTGCTATATAAAAAGCAGCACAAGCCACAACTCACCGTCGATACCAGGCAGACAGTTCAGATCGTTCTCGTGAAAACAATGCAAATGGGCTTTGCCGCGATGACCCTGTAGTGTGTGCTGCTGGAAATGGAGCTCCTATGGAGCCAGTCCTCAAGCTTACACTGTGCCTGTGCTGCGTGTGCTTTGCAGGCCTGTAACTTTTCTATCACAGCGACTATCTCAGCGACTTTGTTATTGGCAATTTCACCTGTTTCAAAAACTTGTCTGCATACAATCGCTCAAAGCAAATACTCCTCTTGTGAACTTTGCCCATCAGGCTTCCTAGAGAAGCTTCACAGACCAATGAGCAAAACTTTCTTGAAAACAGAATTTTTTTTTTAGACTTGATGTAAGCTTTGTAAAATTGCAAAACACAACCACATTCATGAGCATTATGGAAAATTCTGAACAGTTGGCAGGTAGGCCTTGAGAGAAATTTAGGACACTGTATGGTGCCTCACTTGATTTTTCAAACATGACCCCCAAGCACTACCTCACAAATATCACAGCCACAAATGCAGCTGCTATCATTCAGGTTAAAGCTTCTATGCTTGCTTTTGTTGGCAATACTATCTCATGGCCTTCCAGATCCTGTTTGGCCAGTAAACCTAATGGCAAAGAGGATACCTATGGCATCTTGGTTGACTTGGTTGACCAAACTAACTTTTTTTTGCGACAGGTAATCTAAGCCTATGAGAAAACTGTGCAGCTTGAACATTGCATCCAAACAGGGTATATTAAAGAAAATATACGACTAAATGCTACTTATGTGTTAAATTTAGGTGGTTTAGCCCAAACATCCATTTATTCTAGGGGTGTGCGAATAATCAAAATAGAGACGTTTAGCGTGTCCGGTATTCGGGCAAGCGCGGGCGGTTTTCCGGTTTAGCTGGGGCGTCAAGGTGAGCGGCCCGATCAGTGGCGCCAGCTAGTGACGCAAAGCTCAACCACACAAACACAGAGCTAATTACTGTATTCTGCTTAGCTGCTGGGGTAAATTTTCGACAGTGGCGTAATCGTGTTCACAATTACGCCGCTGCCAAAAATTTGCACGAGTGGCGAAGCAGGATATGGTGAGTTACTGCAGTTTTAGCTATGCATTTGTCTGGTTGAGCTCTACAACACCAGGTGGCTTCACCGCTCACGTTTACGCCCCGACCATCCGGTCATCCGCCCGTTCACCGTCCCGTTTAGCGGAATACCGTACAAGCTAAAAGTCTCTAATAGCAAACACAAGTCAAATAGCCAACAGCGATTCAATATGTAGCATTCGATTTGATATTGTATAATTTGAAAATGTTGGACAATCATTGCTGTACAAATGTAAGGGACAACAACACTAATTTGGAGTTTCAAAGAAGAGATCAATGCAAATGAGGGCTGTTTCCAATTATCTTGCTGCAGAAGAACCACGGTTCTTCCACGGAGGCACCAGTTCCTAAGCAAACGCACAAGGCTTATGCTCAATCATTTTCAGTCATTCAATAAGACTGCTTCACTTTTAGACACCTTATGTACAAATTTGTTGTCTTGATGTAGGAAAAACAATTTACTCTTTAACCAGCCTCACCATACTTGCCTTCCTTTAACCAATGTGCGGTGCTTCGCTACTACCACACTTCTATAGCTCAATAAACACAACAGTCTATATGCACCTCGTGATGTGGTGTCCTGTTCCCTCTTGTTTCATTGTCAGGGTCATTTCTCATATGCAAGCTCCCCAGTTGACGGGACCTACATTTGTAAATGGTGTTACATCTGTCTGCCAGATAATGTACATGAGCCTCTTTTTTCTTTCGATCTTTCTTTCTATGTGAACTCAAAATTACAAAATATTTGATATTCGAAAGCCACTTTCCTCAAATACAGTAGAACCTCGTTCATACGCTTTGTTAAAAAAAAAGAAAAAAAAGAAAAAATTTACTAATCGGGAAAACATAGAATCTGAAATAGCTAAAAACATTTGACGGGCTCAACTATTGTTGAGTTCTACGTAATGAGAAGCGTCGCGTTGATCATTGTGGCATGAGACATCGACGTGTGTTGTTTACCAACACGACAGCACTTTGACGGCAGTTTTGCAGTTGAAACTTTTTATGCACAAGGATACTTCAAATACCTTTTACCTCGGTTGCCACGTTTATAGTTTTCTGCTAGATTTACTAGCCATAAAGGCTCCAAGTACAAGCTTGAAATGGCCAAAAACAAAGATACACGGTTTTTAATGCAACTAAGATCGAGAAATGAAAATAGTTGGTTACATTGCGAAATTCGTTAAATTGAGGTTCGTTATATCGATGTTTGGCTGTGTAAAACATCTAATTTATGCCTGTTCCCCTTATCTGAGCAATATTTCGTAGTTGTGTGACAGACCTCTGCCAAGGAACGCCCATGAATGTGTCCATGTTTTGTAGGAGGTCCGCAACTGCAGCTCTCAAACTGTGGAACGTTGTGATGGCTCGATGGCTGACTGGCTGGCACCGTTTTAGCACATCCGGAAGCTTACTCTGTGGTGTGGCCTGCAATGCTGCCAGTGGGTAGCCCTCCTTGGGCCTGGAAGACAAGACAGTATGGTATGCTTGCAAAAACCAATTCGTGCTGTGCACAAGATGGTTTTAAAGACACAGCCAGTGTCAGAGAGGCCCGAAATAAATGTACAGTGTGTTGCATAAATTAGGATGCCAAATATAAACAACTCTTATGTCAAAACTGCTATCCCACTCATGCTCAAATTCAGCACAGAGGCAGCATTCTGCAGTGCCTTTTGTTTCACAGCACGCTTGGATGCAGTACTCCCCATTACGCCTTTAATAAACCACAACTGCAGGTTGTACACAGAGTTCCAACTCTCATAGAAAGTTGTATACTCGGCATGGAATGGTTGTGTATTGTTTGTCTTTGGAGACGAAGCAGTTTGTTATATCTATTAGTAAGACAATTTTACATCGTTAAAATAAGGTTTTAAGTACATGGATCTCTATGCAGATATCAGGGGGAATTGCATTTGCTTCATTATATGCATTATTTTGTTATAACAAGGTTCAAGTCTTTATCTGGCTTACTCATTTGTAGGGATGTGCTAATATCGAATATCACTAAATCATATCAAATAGCGAACATTTGAACAATTCAATTCACGAATCAGATATCTACTACATATTCGATTTTTCTAATACTCTATATATTCGGTGTACAGACCCGTGCAGTGTCACATGTTGCGTGCGCCGCGGAGCCCCTTGCGCTCAATACCGCCCGAGCAAGCGTTTTACTTTGTTTTTAGCACAATAGGACCACTGAGAGAGAGAGAGAGAAAATAAAGCTCTTTATTCAGGGATTCTTTAAGCGTTGTCTTTGGGGTGGTCTCCCCTCATCAGGAAACCAGAGGCTTTCACTGTGTCGACGGCCCTCGCTACATGCTGGCACTGGCTTGTGAGGGTGCAGCTGGCTAGGGCTTTCTCCCAAAGCTCAGGTGTATGACATGGCTAACTCTGTCACCGCGAGCACTCCCCGACGTCAGCACAACGCAGGGATTACACACGCAGCACCCGAACGTCGCAACTCGCAGAATGGCACTGCGCTGGCCGGGACTGCTTCCGATGGTACAACGCTTGTCCAGGTAGACAGGCCCAATGGAAATTATAACATGACACGGACAGAGGGAACCGCAACATAAGCAGCACGTATTTTGTAAAGCGCGAAGATCGGACCGATCAGTCATGGATAGGCAGGCAAATGATGTCGAATATGCAGCTCTCAGTCTAATCCATTGGAACAGCCATCAATCTAACCTGTTGGAACTGATCACGTGATGAGCCAAGCCATACAGACATACTGGCGGCAAGCATTCCACGACGGCTTACGGCCCATTACCACATCGGTCAGGGCTGCATTTTCGTCACGGCAACACTGCCTCGGCCATTAGGCTTAATCACCACTGCTTCATACAGCATCGGCAACTTAGCTATGGTTCGGTGCCAAATCAACACAGACCTATTTGCAGGAGCTGTGCAACACTCGAGAAGCCGACAAACTGCCTCACAAACGTAGGCAAGTGCGCGGGATAGCAACAAAGTTGTTCACAGCCGCCATCCTTGCAATATATGGAACGGTGGTCTCTCGTTACCGAAGCCAATTATAGGTGCACATCGGACTCTTTTTTTTTGTTTCTTTTGTAGCTTCATGCAACCTGCCAAAAAACTAGCTTTGGATTTAAATGGCGAATGTGAAAGTGTCATGGCCTGGCTGCATGCACTGGTGTGGATGGTAGATAAAGAAGGAGGAGGGGAGAGGGAGCGTTGTGTGAACTTGCCGTGACCCTGCATGTTGTAGTATCTTTGACAAGTGGTAAATCACGCCGAACCTAATAATGAAACCGCGTGTACAATGCTTGCTTTTTACCATTGACGCTGGCTACACGTGGAGTGGTGACTGAGTCATGTGATCCTGAGTCCTTTCGTCCATCGAGCAGGTTGACCTTACGATAGCCCGCCTGCCATAAATTTAGGATAGCTCTTCTGCATTTCTGAGGAAAACTGAAAAGCAAAGCTTTCTATACAATAAATAAGTTAATTAGCTGTAATCAGTGCTCGTATACTAATTTGGTGTTCCCTTTAATGAACGCAGACCATACTGTATATCTTGATTTCTACGTACCTATGTTACTGATAGCTTACTAGATTCTTGTTATGCAATGCCAGGAAACTTCCAAGCATTTGCAGCAATGTATTGCCTAAAATTTCTAAGCATTAAATGATGTGAAAAGCTTTCCGGTATTCGATTCGATATTCAGTTTTTCTTTACTTGATTCGATTCAAAATTACTATTCACTATTTGCACACCCCTACTTATTTGCACAACATTCTGTTGTGAACGATAGCCAATTTGGTACCTCCTAGTGCCTTTTAATGTTATCAGTTCTCTTAAAGAACTTGGTGTTGGTTCACTCCCTAGGCAGGGCAGAAGATTTTGCACAGCAGGTTTTTTTCATCAACCTGTAGTACCGTCAGTGATATGAAGGCTGGCCAAGGAACCACCGGACTTCTAGCATTTTTAAAATCACAACATCCCCTCTATCCCTATAACAGAAAGGTCCTAAAAAATTTGTAGAGATCCAAACTACCTTTAGCAAGTGAACATGATAGATGATGAGTAACTGCCAGTATTGCTTACATTTCTCTAACCTCATTCCTGGTTTGTAACTACCTTATGCACCATGGTGCAGTGAGCAGCAAGGACTGTACAGAACAGCCAACTTCACAAACATTCCCCAGTTTTCCAGCTTTTTCCCCATTTAGTGCACTCTAAGAAGACTCAATGGCTGATTGTCTTCTGTGAACTGCATTCAACTTTTTGCAGATTCACTCTTTTTCCTTGCTCTTCTCTACCACACAACCATTCCATACTCAGCTTCTCAGCACTCTGAAGTCATCCTTTACAGTGTTTTGCTAAATCAGTCAATTGTTTCATAGGCGTCAGTGAACACCAAAAGCATTGAAAAAACATGGTTTAAGTGCCCACCTAATGTAGTAGCATCTCTTTTCAGACAATTTTCTTGCAAAGACCTTGACGGATTCCCAGTCTTGGAGGCGGTTTCCGAACCAAAGAGTGATCTTGTCAAATTGCTCAAATAAGGGAAGTACCTGAAAATAAGGGGCAAAAGATGAGCAAAAGTGCATTTGATTGACTCACTGATTGAAAACAATTGAGAATCAAAAGCAACACTAGGGAATTTGAGAGACAATAGCGCATTAGTGTAGTGAATGCCTCTGCATTAATTTGGCTGCCTGGTGCACAGGCGCTGACTACAGAGGGGTTGGGTCTCCGGGGCACAAGCCCCCTCCACAGTTTTCCAGGGGGAGGCAATGCCTCCCCCCCCCCCAATTTAAGTGTAATTATCACAGTTCTGTTACCCACATCATTTGAGTTTTCTTTTGAGCTGGCTTTACCTTTTCAGTTAAAATTTTATTGTGGCTAAAAGCTTGCTGCATCATTGTTGGCATGGACACACACGGCTTTTAATTTATACTGTCACTTTATTTCTACAAATCCTGACAACAGGAGGAAAAGCGCATTGGAGGCACCAGCGGCAGCTACCTCATCCATATTCTTTTCACTTAATAATTTTTTAAAAATTTTGACTGTGAGCTAAACGCACAGACACAAGATATTAAATATGTACACAGGACAAAGTACATTATATTTTTTAAAGAAAAGGTGGTAGCTACCTAATGATTATTTCTAATGGTATGGATAGTCTATGCCTAGAGAATGAACAGTATGTTGTATGTTCACGTCGCTTCAAATTGCTTTGCATGCTTTTATGACCCTGGAAAAACAAAACAAAAAACTGCAGACTTCAGTGGCCCTTCGGCAGTCATTTATCAACAGCATGTGAAATGCAGGTGAACGATGTGTGTCTCAGTATTACTCTCTTTTCAGTATACGAAGGTCTAGAAAATATTTTTGCTTCATCAATAGAATTTCTGTTGAATAGAATCAAGTGTTGTTTTTCTACCTCTGAAACTAATGAATCACACCCCTGTCACACAGCAAATCTAATGTTATTTACAAGGAATGACATTCGCTCATAATGCAATTTGTTTGCTATCACATGGTAATATGTAATGACATTAGTTGAAAATGACATTTCTAAATGAATTAGTTTGCCAAACTCATAGGCGTTCGTTTTGGAACCGAATGTGTATGCTCGACACCAGGAGCCTACCGGTAAGCCTTGCAAGTACATGCTTTTTTTGTTGTTTAACAAAAAAAATAACACTTGTTCAGTCGATTTTATTACCTAATTATTACTTTAATGATGCTTAAGTGCATCACAGTGCTTAATTACAGAAAGCTACTCTCTATCCTGTGATTAGACAGACATATCTGGCTTTGGCTGTGGCAGTCATGTTTGTTCACACTGGAGCATCGGCTGCGGCGACTTCAACTGACTTGACGTGAATGTATGTACATGTTTTGCTATGGCACGTACCGACGATGTGGATATTAGGCGCCTGCATGCACATCAGAGCCGCGATGCCATACAACTGCCGTTCTCATTCCTCTTCAGCAGAGGTAACGGACACGCTTGTCGTGCTTTCCGCCATGTTGTTTGCCTGATCTACTTGGCTTGACTCAACTTGGTTGGCAGTGTCGTCAAGTTAGTGATCCGAAAGCACAGTGTGAAATGGAGGATCACATATTCCAATGGAATTCAGCTTATTGGAAAATGATTATTGGACAAAAGTGGGTTTGACGCTATTCTTGCCTCTTTTTTTTGTACTGTAGTCATTGTCATAATTTTCAAATGACATTAGTTTTTGCTGTGTGACAGCGCATGGCAACAATGACATTAACTTCAACAAACGTCATTTGTTGGAAATGACATCAGATTTGTCCTGTGACAGGGGTATTAATGACATTCTGTTGTACTGAATAGCAACGAGGTTCTCAGTTTAATAGTGGACCTGTGCTTCGTGGCAATCTTTTATTTATTGCACACAAAGCTTTTCCTTCTAGTTTTTAAAATACCGAAGGGCTAAACTACTTTTATGGCAGTTAGGTTATCATAAGGCCAATGTGTGCGACAGACGAAAGGATCGTGTATCACGTGACACAATCACCGCTCCATGTGTAGCCGATGCCGACGATAAAAAGCAGGCACCATCCGCACGGTTTCATTGTCAGGTTCAGCGTGATTTGCCACCTGTCAAAGCATTTTAAATGGGGAGGGTCACGACAATTATGCGCATCGCTCACTAACTACCCCCCCCCCCCCCCCCCTAGGCCTAATGGCTGAGGCAGTGTGGCTGTGACGAAAATCCACCACTGGCTGATGTAGTAACGGGGGCCACAAGCCGTTGTAGGATGCTTGCCGCTAATATGTTCGTAAAGGTGGCTCATCACTGATTGACGGCTGTTAAAGTGACGTGACCGTTATGGTGAACCTGATAGCAACGCCTTTAGTGGCAGTGCCTGTCTCGGCAGAGCTTAGGGGACAGTGTATGCATTGAGCACACATCATCTCTCATCGAAAACGCCTACTTTTGGTCCTAGGAAGATTTTCAAGCAATAACCGTAGCTCACAATGTTCAATTACGGTATTCACCAGATTCTAACGCATGCCTGTTTTTAAATACCACCCTTATCTAAGATATGTGTAGCATTATATGCAGCTTTGACTCGCTTCTGCTGCTGTTGTGGCTATTTTGTACATGTGTTGCGGGAAGAGTAATAATTGCTTATGTTTTTGGAATTAAAGACAATTTATATAATATACACTCATGCACTCTTGTATTTAACATTCCATACATGTAATCTTCTCTTTCCCTCTTGTGTGCGTCATGTGCTTTTTCCTCGTATTTCTTGTTGTATGTGTTCGGTCCCAGTATACTGAGTATGGGTCTATAGGTGCTGACATATGACACATACTTTAGTGTTTTCATGTTGTGGATGCCACATACGCATACGTGATCAACGACTCCTTGTCTTGTGGTAGTCACATAGTCGTCCATAAAGGGTGTTGGACTGATGCGCAGACTGTTTTGCACCAACATGCATTGTGTTTGCATGGACAATGAGGCATTATACACCTGCCAGTCGCTGCGAAGCACACATGCAATGGGCTTTAACTGCGTATTCTTCCCCTGTATTAAGAAAGAGTTCAATACAAGCTCACAGTCAGCCCGGTACTGCACTATCTCCGGGGTTGGCCCACATTTCTTGGATCTACTGCCCCAAATAATGCTAGACATTAAACGAAAATTGGGCCAAAAATTGCCTGCATGGAGCAGGCGGACATGAAACCAAAACCACCTTCGTAACATATGTATGCTTTGCCGCATAACACGCTTGTATTGCGGCGAAGATAACTTTTAAAAACCTGTGGTGAAGCTGAGTTTAGACAAGTTTACCATTGTGCAATTATTTTTATCATTTTTATAATTTAACACACAAAAAGTGCACCCATCCACATGATACTTTTCTTGTGTCTATTCCTCTGGTGTGGCTGTAACTGACTATTAGTTCCAGTGCAACTAACTAAAAATTACTGGTCAAAAACAGGGCCTCAGGTGCCATCAACATGGTGGTCACTACAATGATACAAAACAAAACAGCAGTGCAGGCTCATAACAAACCTCTAAAGGCAGGTTTGAAGTTCCTGATAGCAGAGATGCCACTGGCAGGTTGGTCTCCTGCACAACAGCCAAGGCGTCTTTCTCAGATGCGGTCAGGATCAGCTCCTGGTGGCCCCTCTTAATCCTGTGCCAGCCAAACAGGCCCACGACCGACGGCCTGATGGGGAAAGCGGGAAAGGGGGCACACATGGCACCCAAGAGAGTTCAGAGAGAAAAACAGTCTCATGCAACTAAACGAAACTGGTAGAATGCATGACATGCACGTCACGCTTGATATGGCTTGTACCACACAACCTTCTAGCATTTCACAGAAACTAAGTCTCCAGCTCTTACTGTGACAGCAGCAATTAATTTGGAGAAGGCTCACAGCAATGTAAGTGCTAGAAGTGAAGTCAATAACTGCACACTAGTGCAAGGAAATATTTAGTAATAATGATTAAGTCACAATAATGAATAAGTCTTCTCTCAAATGATGGTAGCAACAAAAGCCAGACACTTTTTTCCAACACTGAATGTACGAAGCTACCAGGTCATTACCTTGGAAAAACACTTGAAGCTTCATGGCCGTCTGCCAGCTCAACAGACTTCAGTGCTACCAGTCTTTTTGCTGGTCCATAAATGGGGAACAGAATACTGGACTTGTCTTCAGACAGCCGAACATCCATTGCTCTCATGGTCACCGGGTGTATCCTCTACAATAAACAATGAAAATGCAGCTGTTTATTAGACTGATATTCTAGTAGTAGTAGTAGTAGTAGTAGTAGTAAGTAGGAAAAAGTGGAGTTGACTAGGGTCCGTTATGTGTAGGACAGACAGTACGCATAGGACAGATAGCTGGCCATGAGCCTTTTTTTTTTTCTGTTTGTCGTGTGTTTGTTGAATCGTAATTCTGGGTTTTGTGCAAGCAACAGCTGCAAGTTTAGCAGCTGTTGAAGATGACCTGTAGTCCAATTTGAATTGACAAAAGGTGCCTATAGTTCTAGTATCATCAAGGCCACCATCGAGGCGCATAAAGTGATGGATCTGTCTCTGTATATGCATGCAGAGAGCCACTGTATAAGGCAGCCAGATGGGTCAATGTCAGCTGCCTGAGGCCAGCACAAGGAACATGCAACTTCCTTGCAATCCCAGGTATTTGAAGGCACATCAATGCAGACAGGCCTCCTGCTACCTTCCTCTTATGCTGGGCAGTAACTTTTTCCTATCTGTCATAAATGATGTGCTCCGACTGTTCCCCAACAGTTCTCCAGTACGCACTACGTCACCACTGCAGATCCACGTGTGTATTTCAGCAGACACTGACAATGTTGCATAGACGCAAGTGAGCCAAGATCCCATAACAGCTATTGCCATAAAAGCAAGGCCCCATAGCCGACATCACTAATTCGGTAAGTTGGCAAGTACGCTTTATCCCATAACTGCAGCTTAAGCAGGTCTAAGCAAGTAGACACAGCTGAGTAGGTATGGTGCCAGCGAACAATACTTGAGAGAACGTACCTGCAAACCAAACCTGCTTATTATCTGCTTTAGCAACGAGGATTCAGCGTCCGCTAGCCGTGTGGAGGACTCGTAGAGGGATTGCACCTCCATCACTTCCTGCTTATTAGGAAAGGCGTGACAGTCAGCTGCTAGCTGTTCCCTGGGCAGAGCACAATGAGGAGACAGCAATTTTGAGCACAGAATGCAAGCTTGACTTTACAAACACTAGTTCTCCCCATCTCCTCCCCCAGTTAGAGCTCGTCATGCTATTTCTGTTTGAATTTTCTTTGGCATACAATCAAACCCATTCATAATGAACTTGATAGTTTTGTGAAAAAGTGGTTGTTATATCAGTTTGTTATATGTGGACTTGCCCTTCAAAACAAGCAAAAAATAACAATACTGAAGCTAGCAGTGGCAGTTACACCACTTATGCTCGAAAATTGTATTTTTGTATTTTACTTCTTGTTCCTGGCCCTTTACCACATCTACCTAAACATTTCTCTTAAAAATGTGATCTAAAGAACAAAATGCGGTATTATAGCTCTTTCAAAATGGTGCCCGGACAGTTCCAATTACCTGTTATTTCGAAACTATGAGCACAGCTGCCATTTTTGCTTTCAGAGCTTGTCCTTGTCTTATGTTATATATTTTGCTATCAGGAGAACAAAAGTGGATTTTGAATATGATAGCGAAGTGTTTTAGTTGGCTGGATGCGGAAACTGCTACAGCATGCCGGCATTTTGCAAAGGCCTTGCTGTTATGGCTGCAGCATCAACCACACATGCGCCAAGAAGTGCGAACTTACGCGCTTTCCATGCCACTTGAAAAAGTATGAAGGTCGAAAGGCAAAACGCCATCACGATGATAGCATCGGCACATGCTATTGTGGAGGCCACAGCCACCGTCCTTCCTGGCCCTGAAGCATGCTGTAGACATGCCTTGAAAGCATGGTTACCCTAGCATTGTTGAAAGTGAGTAACTTTTCTCACGGCTTCTGAAGTCTACACACGGTGCTCACTCTTCTTGGCGATTGTATGTTCATCACTGTTGGACTGGAGCAGGGAGCATGCTGCTGTGCGCCCAGTTTGGTCGCAATTCCATGCTTTGGAACTTCGCATGCTCCCTCTTTTTACCGCAATCGGGCTTGAAATGTTCTTTGTAACAGTACGGCGCTGTTGAAAACATTCGTTGCACCTGGGCGCAGTTTCATTAGTCGAGTCGGGAAATCGTAAGTGCTGTGAAATGTGTTCATTATAACCGATAAATTGTTATACCCGGGATACCCGGGAATGTTATAAGTGGGTTCGACTGTATTACAGTTCCTGCGCTAGCCTTGAAACAAAAAATCACCAGACATTTCACTCTGTAAAGGTGGATGACCAGTGAAGCTGTGTAGCACACGACAAAGAGGTGAGAGAGAATTTTGAACAAAGGCACGAACACAATGATTGTCTTGATCGATGGTCATTGTGATGAAAGGTATGCACACAGATTTATTTTTATACATGCACATTCATTCATGTTATACATTCATTATATACATTCGTGTTTTCATTTTGCAATATATTGAGGCAAAGAATTTGAGACCAAAATCACCACACCAACTGGCAGTGGGCTAGTGCCGTCAGTGCCTTCGCAGAGGGAGGGACAGTAGGGGAACGCTAGCATGATGAACGGTATCGGAAACAGCCGTGGAAGAAGACAACTACGACGAATGCACAAGCAGTGGTACGAGCGCGTTCACGTGGTTATACTGAGGGGCGTCAACAAGCCATTGCTGATTATGATAGTTTTTGCTCACACAAATTTGTTGACGGACATGAAAAATGCGTGCAACCCTAGCCACAAACAGCTATGCTGTAGCAGTATGCTAATTGGGCTCAATTTATGGCTGGCTGTGACACTGCCATACATTCGTAACACCCTAAAGCAGAATTTACTTTCATGTCAAAAAGACTAGCAAATGTGTCTTTGATCATCTTCTGTCCTTGTCTTGTGTGTATTATGCTACAGCTCATTATTATCATGTTGTAACAGAAATGTTTGCTCAGTTGTCCTTATGTGGCGTCACTCTGTGATGTGGAAAAGATCAACAAAGACAGAAAAACAAAACACTAGTTTTGCGTGCATCTTTCGCTGGCCACTCACACTGAAAAAAAAAATGAAACAGTGCCAACTCTGCCAGCTATTTAATTTTCTCCTGTGATAAACTTTATGATTGTGTTACCTCATTTATACATTTCGGTTTGTTACATTTTATAGACTCTTGCGTTCCGAAATGCTGGTTCCATTAAATTCCCATAGAGCAATGTGTGCAGTTTAACCCGCTAATAACAATATTCAAGTGCAAAAAAAAGTCCCACTGTTACAATAATTGTTATAACTTGGCTGCACAAAAAAAAAAAGCAGAGGGGAGAAACATTCAGACATCTTAACTAGACAAAAAAGTACAGTCAAATCCACTTTTAGCATTACTGGTTTTAATACTCGTATGCAAAAATGAGCAGCTGCTGCAGTGTGAACTTCTGTGTACAATCTATGGTAACATAATCCACTTACTATAATGTTCCCACATCACATTATTAGCTACTATAACTATTAGATCTGGTTACTGGGCACCTCCACAATGAAATCCAGGAAAAAATTTATAAAAAAATCTCAAGCAGCTTTGCCACACCCGCCTTCGTGCCACTTTTTCCTTCCACCCCTCCGACCTCAGCAAGAGGGTGGAATGAAGACGAGAGAGAGGCGTGCGGTGTGTGCAGCAGAAAGGCAGATGTGGCGTCATGGGTCGCAGTACACAAGCCCAGTAGCCAGATTTAATTGTTATAACCAATAACACAGCATGGGAGCATTGCAGTAAGTGGTTTATTTTACCATACAATACATACAAAAGTTGATGATGCATCAGCAGCTCATTGTTACATACAATACATATTGTTAAAACCAATATCAATATAAGTGTGTTCAACTGCATTGCTAGCAGTTGGTCCGGTTTCTCTTTCTGGTTTCTGTGTCCAAAAATTAGAGATGCACCACTGACATGGCGTCATCCATTGGTGGTGTCTACATTGAGCATACAATGGCACGAATGGGATCCCATGACATCATCAATTATGAATGCTGTGTGTCCTCTAATAATAGCATCGGGGCACTGGAACCCCTGAGCGTGTTAGACATCGTCGCTTGTCTCAAAACTGCTTACAATGTTGAAGGCGAACATCTTTGCACACAATGGACACACTAAAACAGACACCCTGTCATATCTTTTCAATCATATAACCATGCATGGACCTAGTTTAGATTTAATGCACAGCTTGTTTTAGAGCAGCACTGCTGAGCTGCACAGCTAAACTGCCATTAGGGTCTTTTTATTTGTGGACCTTTCTGTGAAGTACAACATAACTTATCATTAAACTGCAGTGCACGCACGACTACATACATGAGCAAAGAGAAATAAGTAAATGCTGCTACCTGCACAATGCTCTTTCTGTCCATTTCTTTTTTCCTTTCGTACCTTTTTCGCCACTAGCCTCGTCAGCCATGCACCAAGTAGCCCAACACTGCATATGCTACTACTGCCTGTGCCTGTAGCTATTATACGTGCTGCAGTTTAGTCATGTTCACCAAGGTTTCAGTTGTGCTACAAATGAACTTGAAGGTCGTACTGGAAATTTCGGTTACATTACAGAAGTTATAAAGCACCATCCAAGGGCCATTCTACTGCAAGAATTTTCGGAAATGGTTTGGTAGTAGTTGAGACTGAAGCAAATGGAATGTTATGACATCACGGTGTTAGGAGGTGACCACTCTTCCCCACAGCAAAAGCTCGTGGGCGACATTGCTCTCCTGCCTCCTCCCACATCGGAGCTGAGAGCCCACATGAGACTGATGCAACAATTCCCACTTCCATCTCTCAACTGTTTCTTTTCTTTTTTGGCTTCCTTCTCCTGTTTGGCACATATCCATAGGCAGTATTTAGCGCGCCAAGCTTTACGGGAATCTGCGCATTGTTTATGCTGCTGCTGACTATATTTGTGCACTGCAAGCACTAAGCGTTCGACAAAGACGCCATCTGCTTTCAACATCATCTCTGCCGGCAGGGAGAGCGGCTACTCCAAAAAGGGTGAGCGGGACTGAATTTTTGGTTTTCTTTACCAGCATACACTGGTATAATATTTTGCGCACACAATCAACACTATGCCATCTACACATAATGTTTTGTCTGTTTGCAAAGCCCGGACCTGGTAAGAGGGCCTTTAAGCAAAAGCAACAAAGTTGTTTGCTACAGCTACTAACCTGAGCTCTGCGGTTTTCTCAATTGCAAAGCAGTCTTGAAGGTTCCGCCAGCTGGTCACTACGTGGCAGTTATAGCATGTGAAGAGGCCTAAGTGGAACAATGTAGAAATAAAGCAATATTTAATTCAGGTACCCAGTGAATATATTAACAAATAAAAATATGCATGAACACGAAAATTGACACCCAATGGAAACGGTTCATTTATTAGTATTTTGTTTGGCTAATCGGTGCATCTACAGAAAATAAATTCATTGTGCAAATAAACATGTCACACGGGCATGTACACAAGCTAAAAGCTTGTCCTGTGTATGTGTCTGTATGCTGCATTAGTTTGCACAGCATATATCTTTGCATAAGTGTTCCTTTGCAGCTTTGCGGTACTCTCAGTGGTTGGGCATTTTCCTTGCCTTGAGTACACTTAGAATAAAAAGTTTGTGACCAAAATTATTGCAGGCTGTCTACAAACGCAGGCCATATTAAGCATTCTGCTTTTCCAGCTGACTCTTTAGCAAGATGTCAGAATGGCATAGTGGTTAGCATATTGGACACTCAGTTACACCTGGTCTGTGCGGCGTGGGTCTGATACCCACTGCCACTAGTTAGGAATGTTTTCTGTTGGTCTGCTCTTGCATTTCTATGGATGGACACCAAACAAACCAACTACCGCAAGAGCCCAAAACACCTAACAATGTAAAATGCGAAAGACAAACTTTAGGCATGCAGTAAATACAATGTGGTGCAAGTATTACTGCAAGCAACGCATCAGCAGGTTGCCTGTACATGTGGGCCATACTATACCTGTTCTGATATTTATAAAAGCTGTTGGAGGCAAGCTCTTCTGAACCTCAGTGCAAGAAGGATCATGCCGACAGATGGGGCATGTAATCTTTAGGCAGATGTATCCCTCTTCAAATCCAACCGAATTGTCCTTGAGGACCTTCTTGATCTTTGACACAGTCACAGGAGCAACGTCACTAGTGCTAAGCATTGTTGCCATGGCCCGCCTTTGCATGAAGCTTTTTGGGAGTGCCAGAGAGTACCTTTGCATACCTGAAATCAAAAACAAGCTTCACTAGTAGCAGTGTAATAAAAATAAAGGCATACGATGGTTACCTTTATTCAGAAACCAAACTTTAGTGTTGCTTGGTATACACGGTCCTGAATATTTGGCTGCGCGTGTTCAAAAAAAGATTTTGCACTCACCACTGCACTGTACTTGCTCAAATTTTGCAGAACAATCGGAATTTGCCGTCAACTTCGTTTAGGGTAACACTTCGCACGATTAGTCGCCTGTTTTTTAAGACAAAAATGAGAAACTGTTTTCGCCTATGGGAAAAATGGCATCTGGAAAGCCAGCCCTGGCACAGACTTGTGTCACTGCCTGCCGGCAGCAGCTCCTTCCAGGTTAAATGTGCCAGGTGCAATTGTGGGAGCCAGAAATATGTCATACACATCAGGTTTTGGGCACCACGTATAGGGGTGTGTGACTACATTGCTTCAATGCTAATTGCATTATTGTCAACATTCATCGAGAGAGGGTTCTGTGGGAAATTTTTTTAAATTATATCAAACTGCAAAACGTAACGTCCCAAAACTGCATAATGGGTTATGAGGGATGCTGTAGAGGAGGGCTCCGGATTAATTTTTACCACCTGAGGTTCTTGTAACCAGCCCCTACGGTACAAAAATGTCATTGCATTCTGGCCCCATCAGAATGTGGCTACCGCGAGTGGAATTGAACCCATGTCATGCAGCACAACACCATATCCACTAATACAAAACGCTCCAGATGTTTATGATGCAGCATCACCACATTCAAGCGTTGAAAAAAAAAAATGATACAGAAAATCTGTGCATATTGAACCTGCCTATGAAGGCTGCCTTACCATGCAGTTGTTTCATGATGTAGTTGTAGCGCCCATAGGACACTCCACAGATGCCAGAAGTCAAGCCTGCCATGTCGGCAGCGCTGCTATCAGGACACTTCGTCAAAAGATAGGAATACCGCATTAACTTGCCGGCCATGTCTCAGCATGCCTGCCAGGTTTTCTTCCGCTATTCAGCCCTTTATTAGACAAACAAAAAAGGCGCAGTGAGGATTCGTAATAATAAAGGAGATGCAGAATGACAGCTCTGAGCCACTAGACATCACTGCAGTGGATTCTCCGCATGTAGACTGCATGCAGACACGAAGCAAATGAAATTAATGCTTTTTTTTTTGTACGTCCTGGCCAGCACGTACTTGAGAGAGGACAAAGTAGCTTTTTTTTCTCTTATTGGTGGAGTCTGACGAAGGAGATCAAACTGAAACCAAATATATACTACATACTTTGCTAAATATAGCGTGTCGACAAAACAAATCTTGCTATAAGTTACCCTCCAAAATTTCGTGCGTGCGGTCAACGCAATGAAATGTATGCATTTACCATAGGGCTACTTTTACAACAGGTAGATTATTTTAATTGTTGAACTACATTGCAGATACCGTTGCCAGCATGTAGTTCTCACATAATGCGACAAGGAAGAAAAAAAGAGAGGCGCATATCCTGGCGTAGGCGCCGAATGCAAAGTACCGTTAGCTACATTACTTACTAGAAACCCCATCAGCTGTTCAACTACATATTTCAAGGAAGGCGGCGGAATAGGTAGGTTGCGAGGATCTCTAAGAAATCAACATTTTTGACGCTTACGACATTACACTTAACTATACGCGCATATGTGGAGAATTGTGCGACTGAGGCTTTAATTAAAGCAACTAATTAGTGGCAAGCACGTCCTTGCCGCTTTTACACACCTTGACGAAGGGAGGCAAACTCCAAGTCACGGTACTCCAAGTGTAAACAAAGCAGTGGAGAAGGTCGGTTCTCGCTTGACTCGTCGCTTTTCAAAGCATTAGGTAGCCAAAAGTGTAACAATTACAAAGAAATCCGCGTAAGTCAACCGCAGACTCGCTTCGCCTGGTTCAATTATTCCGCGGTGCGAAAAAAGCGCGCGCCGATGCACGCGCGCCGACTTCGTGCAATCGGGACAGTTTCCGACGTGCAGAAACACGCTCAAATGCGCCCAACGCTCGCCATGTGCTCACAACAGTTGCTAGCATGCCGACGCTGATCAAGCCAAGTTCATCGCGCACATTTCTCAGCTCCTATATACGACTGGTACGTCGCCCGCATCTAACCTAAAATGTAAAGTAAATCTGACCATGAATTTGCCATTGTACTACATACAAGTAGTCAAAAACGCGCGGAGTCACAAAGTTTACGATCAAAGAAACAGAGGGCACTCACCTACACGCGCAAGCCCGCGCGAATGTTCGTACTTTTTTATCAGTATGCTCGCCTTATTTTATTAAAAATAGCAGAACTAAACCCCTTACACTAGGTTGTACGGTGTATTTCAAGGTTTCTTTTCCAGAGAGTTTACGGGTGCGGAAAGCGCGCCCCGTTGAAAACAAAACTGAAACGAGCCCACCGCACCACCGGTGCGATGGGACGAGTGGGCGGGCCGGCCATCCTTTCCTCTTTTCTTCGTGCGTTCAGCAGCATCAGCAGCAGCGGGAGCCGCCGCGCCGGTCACTCGCAAGTGGGAAGGTCACAGCGGGGAGCCGGGGGAGCCTTCAAAAAGCATCTTCGCGATGGCTTCCCGCATCTCTCGCCGATTCTACCGGCTAGAAGGCACCGAAGACCTCGTGCTCGACCGAGGCGCCAGTGCCGAGGCCGAGAACCGATGGGTATTCGAAGTAGCGTGGGAAGTCGTCAATAAAGGTGAGCCCACCGCCGGCTGGCCAGTCCACATTTTTTGGGGCGCAAGGGGCACGGCCGGCTTGTTATTAATTGCACGTACACAAAGCAAAGGCTGTGGTTTAGCGCGGCGTACGTAGCGCGAGGCGCGCCGTAATGCAGCGGGTTTACGTAATAGCCCGTTTCTTTTACCTGTCAACTGTACTGAGGTTAACTGCGCCAACTAATTATACGCAAGCTTCTGCGAAAATCTTCGCCATTGCGTCAGGTGTCGGGCTCACGCGGTTGTCAACCCCAAGGTCGGTGTCTCGGCGGCAGCAACGAAGGGTAATCCCCGCGATCTCGAATGATAAGCGCGCGGCAAACATACACTTTCAGGCCATGCGTACTCGCGTGGTCCGATCATTTGCGTGTGCCGCGCTTCAAGCGACTGCGTACCGATGGGGTCCGCAGGGCAATGCACTGGCGGCTTGTATTTGTTTTGGAGAAACGCCGGACAATACAGGCACTTGATGCAATGGGCACGCCCACTCCCTAGCTGTCACTGCTGCCAAAAACTGTCTTGAAGGTCGTCCGATCGCTCCAAAGGTCGTCGATTACGTTATGTGGCTCGGGGCCCGTTTCACATGGCGCGAATTTGACTGCGTTTTCGCACTTGCGAATTCGCAGTTGCGGCAAATGGGCCGTCAGACTCTTCACGCGCGTGCGATGTTTTCTATGTTCGGAGTACTGCTGAACTTATCTGCGAAAACGCACATGCGGCAAGGACGGAGAACCAATCACAGCGTCGATTACGGACATGTCATCGTGGCCAACCTATTTAATTTTACGGCGAAGCTGTGTAGTACATCTAACGCACCCAATGCATTTGCATGCAATGTGGGACGATCCTCGAAATGTGAAGCAGGCTTCAAGCACCCCGCCCCTAACAAGAAATAAATAAATAAAGGTGCATTGTTTCAAGTCAATGGGTATACTGGAATCGTTTGTGAACAGCACGCATAGACTCAAGAGCAGGAGGCATTGCCATATATGCAAAGTACAAAATATGTGTACAACGTACATATACCCTTGACTCACAAGAGGACAATGCTGCCGGCTGTGGGGGTGTCCGTGCGGTACAAATGAGACTGAATTGCAACTCCAGTCACACTCGTGCAAGTGTCATATCGAGAAGTTCATGACCACGCACTTTGCATGGGTTAGACATGATGACACTACCCTGTGATCATCACTGGAGACTTCAATGTGGACAATTCAAAACCAGACAAGAAATGGTTCCCTCAGTTTGTGCTAGAAGAGTTTGGTTTGAAGTGCCACACCAATCCAAGTCACTCAACGGTTGTGTATAGCTTTACCTTAGCCAAGATTGTGTCTAAGGTTGTAACCGAACCAGTCAATGTATATCGCAGTATATATATATATTTATAATTGCAAAGCTATCATCACTTTCATTACCAAATGATGAAAACAAATACATGTACCCTTGTCTAACCCAGTGTGATGTGCTACAGCTTTGCTAGTCATCCACCTTCACAGAGTGGAATGGTTCCTCAATTTTTTGTTTTGATAAAATAATGCACTTAAACACAAACATCTCACGAAAAGAGTTTCTAAGTTGTTTTACTTTGTTTTCATTGAAGCAAAGTGACCATCAGAATAATTCAGTCCTCCGCTAAATGCTTGCAAGTGCAAAAATCGCAGCTGCTGTGCTCATTGCATGTGAAATGGCAATGTGAAATTCACAATTGCAGAAATCGCAGCTGTGAAAAACGCATTGCAATATGCGTACTGTGACAGCATGCGTGAAGCTGGGTCATCCTCCACGATTGCGACATCTCGAAATGAGCACATAAACTCTTATATGCGTGTATACAGGTAACGGGACGTGCCGCATAGATTGAGTGGTGCGGATGACACACTTGTGACAGATATAATGCTCTTTGTAGCTGTTGGCAGCAGGTCCTACTCGCGAACTGACCGGGCCACTACGCTAGCGTTCTCTTGTGCATGCAAGAAACCTTAAAGCGACTCCCAGAGTGAGTGAGTGAGTGAGTGAGTGTGTGTGTGAGTGCATGTGTGTGTGTGTGTGTGTGTCCACACACAGGGTGCTTTCGCTAATTTGGGTCAAGTATTAAAAAGGAAACATAGGTGCTGTGCATGTCGATTTGCATTGCTGCAGTATTGTTATGAGTCATATGGGGCGTGTCATGATGTCTTTTACAATCTGCCAAGGTGAATAATTAACAAAGTTTGCTTAATTACCTATTTAAATATTAACTCCAGTGAAAGATCTTCAATACAAAAGTTGTAGCGCTTGTTCTGAAACATCGGATTAATTCATCTATGCTAAGATTACTGCCCTGTTTAATTTTTTTCCAGCATTTCTTTAAAGTGCGCGAAATTATAAAAATACCACATGACTGCCGGCTAATGCGTTGCGCTTTTAGTGCCCTCAAAAATAAGTTGAACGAATTAGCAAAGGCTGCTGTGCGCACAGAGATGGATTAAACAGGCTGTCGGTGACTGCAATAGACATTAAGTCATAAAAAGGGGTGTACTGTTTAAAGAAAGAAATTCTTCAGTGAAAAAGTGGCTGCCACATGTGAATGCTATATGGGACCCAGAGGCAGAAACGCAATGGAGGGGGCAAGGCTGACAGTGCGATGAAAGACTGAGATAAAAACCATGCTGCCTTCAGTCTATCGCAGTCACCAACAACCTGTTCAATCTATCTCTGTGCACAAAGCAGCCTTTGCTAATTCGTTCAACTTATGTTTGATGGCACTAAAAGCGTGGCACATTAGCCGGCATTCACATGGTATTCTTTAAAGCTTGTGCATTTTAAGGAAAGGCCGGAAAAAAATTAAACAGGGCTGTTATCTTATCATAGATGAAATAATGTGATATTTCAGAACAAACACTACAACTCTTGTACCGAAGATATCTTGCTAGAGTTAATTAAGCAAACTTTGTTAATTACCCAGCTTGGCAGATTGAAAAAAAAAATGATGTGCTCCTTATGGCCCAGAAGAATGATGTGGCAATTTGACAGGCATAGTACCTATGTTTAATTTTTTAATACTTGGCCCAAGTTAGCTGAAACACCCTGCATACACACACACAGTTCATTATCTACAATTTCAGATCAGCAGTGATGCAACGGGAGATACTACCTATATTTCACTAGGTGCTCACAAAGTGTGCCACTGTTCTTCCTTGCCTTAATGTAATAGGCAAGATTTCTTATCAGCAGTGATGCAATTGGAGATACTACTTATATTTCAGTAGGCGCTCACAAAGTGTGCCACTGTTCTTCCTTGCCTTAAGGTAATAGGCAAGGTTTTTTTGTGAGCAATGTTGCTGCGCAAGGCAACTTATCCTCTCTGCACATGCAACTAGACACTTGTAGATTAGCTGTGTATGTTTATCAGCAGCATGGCAATTAAACCATAATGCCAGGACAATGTCCTATGGTGTTCTGAACACTGTGCATTTCTGCTGTGGTGGTGTCTATAAATGTGACTAGAACTCTTCAGATTTGCTGCGCGCTTTTTGATATCTACCTAGCTATCCACACCTCTAACCATTTTCCCACCAACTTGGCTTGCTTGTTAGTTCATGGTCCAATAGGCAGAGCATCAAGTTGCTGTACTGAGGGAACCAGGTTCCAAATCAACCATTGTACCCACATGGGTCACTGGGTACGTGCCATCGGGTATATGCCGCTCGTCAACGAACCTCATTTACTGCGACTTGGGTTGCTGGGCGCAAGCCGCTCTTAAATGACGAAACAAAAATCCTTTCTAATTTCTCCATTGCTGGGTGGAATCGCATCCGCATCATATATGCTCAGACAACTGATTAAATACCTCATGGCAGCACAGCTAGATGGCACAGTGTGTCCAGAGGGAAGCACGAGAGAGGAGCCCAGCTCACAAATGCGCTTCATGACACGTTTGAATGGTGGCAATACAGTGTGTCACTAGATTGATGCAATGCTAATTGCATTAACATCGGCATTCATTGTGGAATGAGTTTTGCCAGATTCTTTAATCAGTTGGCACTATCTTTAAAGATTTAAAGGATGGTTCATCATAGAATGCACTTAACAGCTCCAAAGGTACTAACCAGGATCGCAAGGTATTTGAGGACACTGTGTTGCACAGTGAAGTTCTAAAGGAGCAGGCTAATACAGCTGGTGACCAAGTTTCCAGAATTGCTAGATAGTTATAATTTTGCTGCTGTCCACCACATTGGGCAACTTACTGGATGTGTGAGGCATTTAAGGACATGCATTCAACTCGCCATAGACATAACATTCTCGCTTAACATTGTCCACACCAACCCCTCTGTCACCTATCTAGCACATTTATTCCAGGATATCAGTTTTCACTCTGACGCTGGAGATGAAGCAGTACATTCACCTAGTCACCTCGCATGCTGGCCACACCGACTTTGAGATCACCACCTTCTTGAATTTTGCAAAATGGTTTGTTTTCTGGCTGAGAAAAGAGTTTGTGGCCAATTGTCATCTCTGACAAAGACAATTAAGTGCTGCCGGTGGTCAGACGTCATTCAGACAGTTGAATTTCTCCAGCAGGTGGAGGTCATGATGAGTGAGAACCCTGAAAAGCTGTCCATGGCCACTGACAATCAGCTTCAGGTGGCAGAATCAAGCTGCCTGTGCATGATTTTGTTAGGTGCTACTCCTAAGTTATGGATTTGCTCTTGCCTACGATGCTTACATCACCCAAGAATGTTTGGTTGCGAACTTTAGCAACCAAGTCATCCTCAATGTGGCATTTCAGTTCCAAATATCTAAACCCGCACAGCGGTATGTATGGCGGGCATCACTGACAGAAAGGCTAACAAACATCCACACAATGACAAAAACCTGATAAAGCCTGCTATTGTGGAAACACTGCCCAGCATCAATACGCACTATCCGATCCAACTGTACAGACATTATCGAAGCCGAATTCAGTCATCAAGTGATGCTGAAGATGGTTTTATTTCACTGTCTTATAAAAAAAAAAGCAGCAACAGAAGAACTGCAAAATATTTTGAATGAGTATACCAAACCTTGTCTGAAATATTGATGCTATTCCTAAGATGGTCATTATGTATTCAAGTACATTGCCTGGCACATGGCTTTGCTGCCATGCTTGGATTCGCAGAAATAAATTCAAGGCAACTTGCACCAGTGTTTGTAAGGTCAATAGCTTCTCAGACTTTGCACATTACTGTTTGCTCATCCAACCTCCAGATCACCATGCATTTGCCAGTTTCCTGGGCATCCATGCGAGAATGTTTAATAACATTGGTGCACTAAAAAGATTTGTTTGTTTATTAGAGCATTCCAATATTGTGATTAAATTGTTGCAAGAAATTTCATACTATTAGTAGAGCATCATATTTGTCATATTTAAAAATAAGAGAGCAAACTGCCCATTCTTCTCTTTTATCATAATTAATTTTCAGCTTTTCTCCTAGGGGCTTCAAAATAACTCTCCAGACTTTTTCTTGATATTGAGTTACCTCCTTGCGGGGCACAATATGTCCTTTTTTTTCTTTTTTTTTTCCTGTCTGACACTGATATCTCTCTTTGCAGTGGTGTAAGAAGCACAGTTTCCATAATGCTATTCAAATACTGTAAATTTGCAATTTGATTTGATTATTACTGTAGCATAAATAAACAATTGTTTCACAAGAGCTCCACTTTCAATCTGTGTAAAGTGCATCTTTTTGACATGTTTATTGCATCTGTTACATTCATCTAGAAAGAGTGTGGGCACAGCTTTCCATCTCAAAAGTAAACAGAGCTAAACTTTGTTTCCTTAAACCATCCTGCCTTAAGTAACTGCTTTGACAGCATTCTTACTTGTTTTAATATGTAGTTAAGGCTAGTCCTCTACGGTTAGTAGTATTCATGCATTATCTGCGTGAAGCATCTGCTTTGGCTTCAGCAATGTTTTTTTTTTTTCTGTTGTAGTTTCATGGTAACGGCTTCTTGTTCCCTGGACATCAAGTGCATCTTTGAAGTATATGCACTTACCTGAAGTGCCTACACAGCAGCTGCACTTGTTTTTTCCTTGCAAACGCACATAAAAGCTGAAGGGTCAGCAAAACAAAATATCAGCCTGTGATTCCACAAATTTACGTGACATCATGTTTGAAGACAGCCAATGGGACATTAGGTATCAGTTTTACTGAGCCAAGAAGCAAACTAATGTGTGCCAGTTGTACCTACACGGAAAAATTTTCCTGGAGGATGTGGTGCTTATATCTGCCCTTTGACTTATAATGTGAACCACACTGTATGCACTCAGCCATGTTAGCTATAACAGTCCTTTCAAAGTAATTGCACAGGCTAAGTAGGTAGAATGATCGCAAAGTGACTTTCATCTCTGTGCAGTTGGAGGCATTTACACAGTGATCCGTTCCAAGGCTGAGGTGAGCGTGGAAGAACTGGGAGACCAGTTCTGTCTCTTGGGCCCCTTGAATGAGAGCCTGGTTCGCACTGAGGTCGAGGTCCTGGAACCTCCTTACAATGTCTTTTGGAACAGCATCAAGGCCCTAAGAGAACAAGGCATCAAGGTGAGTCACTTTCTGAAATTAGCATGGGACAAATAAATAGGACACTTGTGTCCAGCATAGAACTGGTCACAACACAAATGTGGCATTGGAACGGATGTTAGTTTTTGTGTGTTTCTGTTAGTGATCACATGTGCGAGAAAGCGCCTCACAATATACAGGGTGCTTCAGCGAACACTTCCAAAAATTCTTAAAGGTTACCTGTGGCAGTTAGCACAATTCTAGTTCATGAAGTGGGCTACTAGAAGCGGCAGGCACTACTTGCACAAAGAATTTAAATAAATAATTGTCTAATTAACAAAAGGTCAATAATGAACTTATTAACTAATTACATTGTGGACCATATTGCAATTTACAAATTCTAGCAGTGGAGTTTCCAAGGTGGATCCACTTGCAACGACTTCTGAGGATGGCACAAGTTTTGAGATATTAATTCCCAAACTTTGCAAAGAAATGCATTGTGAGCTTCACAATGCATTTGAGAAGTATTGCGAAGGCAACACAACGCTCACGTGCAGGAGGATACACAGCTCTGCAATGAATCCCAAGCATAATAAAGAGAAAGTTGGCGGTACTATTCAACTGCACCTACACATTTATAGGTATTGCATAGCAACTCCATAGGTGCTATAACATGAAGCATTTCCAAACTTTTCCATTCCAATTCTGCAATTACCCTCCACAATTGGCGATTGATCAAAAGCTTTTTTTGGACCACCCCCAGTTCACCTGTCTGTCATGCGACACCACAAAAACTGCAATAGCTCCCAATCTGATATTACATGTACACAATGATTATGCATATTCGACCGAACAAACAAAAAAATTATTTCTGAGTCAACGCCTTTTTGTCATTAACCCTCTGATATTGGTCAGAAGGTTTCAGGCTGCACCCACTTCACCTGTTTGTCACTCGAAGTCACAAAACTGCAAAAACTCATTGCATCAAAGTGATGTATACGTGTTAAAGATGCATTGATATGCCGAACAAAACTAGATTTTTTTCTGAATAGCCGGAAGCTGCTACGTTCCAAAAGGAATAGGAGATGGCTGCCACCTCAGGCACTGGCTACTCGCACCTACCGGAGAGCGTGGGTTTATTTGTGCATAACAAAACTTTTTGCGTGGCTGCATAACGGCATTGAGCCCTTTTGGCACGTATATGACATAGCTCCGCCAACTTTTTTTTGCTAGGATCCGTTTTTGCGGCATTTTTATCTATCCGTTGCATGTCGCCGCGATTTTAGACAAACCACTGCAAGCTAAGTAAGGGAAAGCGGACCAATCACAGACGCCGGCACTTCCCTCTCCATCTGGTAATCTTTTTTTCAGTGCGCAGGCTTGGCCCCGTCAAACCCTCTCCACTTGAGCGTGCTCCTTGCCTCTTGTCAGCCAGTTAGATAAAACTGCTCAATGTAAGCCATGTTATTCATTTTCAAAGGAAACAAAAGAGGCGTCCTATAAAAGAGATCGTTTGATTGGACTGTTCAGGCAACTCTGTGGGTCACCACCCGATGCTTGTGTCGGCGGTTACGTAAATTTGACGTCAGGAGATTGGAATAAAAACATATTGGAATAGTTTTACGTTACAGGGCCTTATGCTACACAGTATGGTTTAGAGTACAGTCATACGGCAGCCCAATTTGCTACCATGGTGCATACCTGCTTGGCCTCACCTGTGCAAGCACAGCCAGCTGCTTCTGCATATGCACCTCTCCCAGAAGCAACACTTTGCTGTTGTTGAATTCCAATGGCGGAGTCGGAGCAAGTTTTTCTGCTCTTTTCGGAGCAAATTTGTTCCAATGGCAGAGTGAGGGCGGGAGTAAGGTGTTCCAATGAGAGAGTCGGAGTGGATACAGAGCGGGAGTCACTCCGTGGAGCAGAAAAAGATGCTCCGCCAAAATCGGCGGGGTGGACCGGAACTCTGCGTGACGTATTTCCTTTACCATGTTTGTCTGCTGGGAGGCGCCACCGGTCATGACTCGCGAGGAAGCAAAAGCTGCTGCACGCTTGGCAAGATATCCATTCCGCACTTTAAAAAAAACAACAGGTGAACGGCGCTGAAGAGACAAGTGACCGGTGCGGCGGTGCTGGGAGCAAACAGCGGAAGGAAATGACAACACTCAAGGTATCCTGGGTAACTCGGTGATAGAACTTCCGCTTCCGCCTTGCTCCGGCGGCGCAGGTTCTGTTCCACTCACGGATCTGGAGGCGTTGCTCTGCGCCAGAGTCGAGTGCTCGCTCCCAGAGTCCGTTGGCTGCTCCGACTCCGCCATTGGAATTCAACATGTCTCATTAGACAGCATGCATTGCAGTAGTGATGGTGCTCATTAGTTATTCTTGTAATGTTGCTGTATTTTTTACTTTCTTTTTTTCCAGAGTACGCACAAGTCCCATCTTCTGTTACATAGTTGCATTACGTTTGCGCAGTTGTATTACTTTCAGCTTTGCCTGAGACACTCCGTTCTTTCAGCTTAAAGGCCCCTCCTCAGGTTAGGGCACTGGGAGCAGGCATTGTCGCCGCATAGTTCACGCGACAATTGTTTCTGCAGAGCATCACACCAATGTGCACCGAACAGCTGAAAATTCAAACGAAAGCACGCACACAGCTCTTTTCAAGGAAGCCCTTATTCCCGCCTGCAGAGACTGCATCAGAGCTCCCATGTCTGCATCACACGTACCACCCGCAACAATGTGAAACAGCTCGGGGATTCCCTATGAATGCAAGGTGCACAAAATTGCCACTGAAAATTCACTGTGCAAAAAGAAAAGGAGAAAACAGGTAAAGCGCAAAGGTTACGTAGGCCCTTGTACATTCATGCTGTGGAAGGAGGCAGCAGGGGAATGTCACTTGCAAGTGGTTGCAGCATGGGAGAGAGCATCTGGCATTGAATGAGTAGCATGCCTCCTCACACCATCACCTTGCAGCATTTTATTTCCTTCTTTATCTCTGCTATAACTTTCATTTTAGTTGTTGTGATAGAATGCTTCCTGGGCGGCACTTTACAACTTCTAGTGCACAAAATATTTCCACTAGCAAACACTACAAATGTCTCTGATATCTAGTTCCAACTAGCCAAGCTTTCTTTCTTGAAGGGACCAACTATCACTTTTCATAATACCCATTCTTTTCTTGTGTGCAACGAGAAGCTTATTAGTCGGTGTCCAATCCTGCAGTGGTAACGCAGAAAATGTTGTGGAACATTTCTTATCAAAATTTTTCTATCTGCAGTCGCAATCGCATTTATGAAGTCGTTCCCTAAAAACATGCTGGAAATTGTGATAGGTGATTGAGATAACAATTCTACACTGGAATTAGGGAAGCAGACAACTGCATCCCTGGCTGTGAAAAAATTTGTTGTTTTGTATGGTAATCTTCATGTGATGGCACTTTGTATTGCACGAGGGGGCCAGTGAACTTAAGGTACTCCCTCGCAAACTCGCACATGTACGAAAGCACTCATGAGCCACCGCCATGCTATGAGGAACACCACAGCTCACCATGCTTCTGCAGTCTGCAGCTTCACTTGTTGCTGCATAGGCAGTGCTGCTTGCTAGCGTTAAATTTATTTTAGATTGTAATATGCATAGAATAAAGTACAACCATCTATATAATGTAAAGGCTGCAATTTCAAACAATACATACATGGTGCACTTACTAACAGCCAACTTGCGTACAGTCATTTTTGGTAACATGGTCAGTATCCTGCTTTAGTACGGAGGTTTCACTACAAAGTGTCACAATATACCATTTTTCACTACTTTCTGTGCAACATTTAAATTATAATTCTGACTTGGAACTGCAAACAGCATGCTCCATTCTATCACTATAAATCACTGTCTTTTCATTTCCATCAAAACGTAATGACACATTATGTACAGTGGTCGTACAAGAACAGCCTAATTTTTGGTGGGGCATGGTGAGGAGCCCTTTCGTTTAAGTTAGAAATAATGGTAGCCGTATCACTGGTTGATTTTAATGCACTACAGCTATTACAGCCAGCTATGTGCAGAGGAAAGCTAGCATGCAAAATTGCACTAGATGCAGGGGTGGGACTCCTGCGTCAGTTGCGCCAAACATGGAAAATTGACCGAAGCTATGTCTCGCTGCACCAGAATGGCTTTGGCATGTGTGCATCGGCAGTGGCTGTGAGCAGCAAGTGGATCCATTCACCAAAAAATAGTGCAATCATTCACATTCCGCACGCCTTGCAACAGCGCCTCCCATGCACATTCTCGTAATTTTTGCGCATATAACACTGGATTTTCCAGTGCTTCTACTCCCTGCTGTCGTCGCTGCTGTCGGAACGGCCAGAGCGGCAGTAGTTGGAGTGTATTAGAACATGCCTGAGCAGGTCGAGCAGCGCGGTCTGCCCTAGCTAAAGCGCAAAGAAAAGTAGGCTGAGAGTGCTGCTAACGCACTAGAAATAAAGGATAACCCATGCAGTGGCAGAAAAGTTCGAAGGATGATGCTGGCTTTTGAACATTGAGAGGCTTTAGACCTATCAGGTTGTTCACGTATGTCCATGCTAAAGCTCCTTCATTACAGCAGTAGTAGTATGAAGGGGCTTTAGTTTACGCCTCTACCTATCCGTTGAAACGCCCAGTTTGCCTGTGGTTACCGGAATACTGGACACGTTCGGCACTGCGACACAATGCTGGCAATGCGAGCTGTTTCGGTAGCCCTTGCTTGGGATCGACTGCCAGCTGGCTGGCGGAGAGGTTGGAGAGGCTTCGTGTGCTGGCTCCAAGACAACCGGAAGTCGACGACACGTCCCATCATGATGTAGGGCCAGTGAAGGCAGAACTTAAACCCCGATCCTTTGTCAAACGAGTCGAGCAGAAAAAGCATGGCTCATGGCCGAGGGGGAGGATAACTTGTAATCAGCCATAGCTCTCTCAATATGAGACACTTCACACAAATTGTGGTGTGAATGTTTTACTGAAGCTGTACCCTATGCGTCTACAAAATTTGTCCGAACTGTTTCAGGGACCCATTCAAAAGGTCACTTATGATGCAGGACAGCACACCCAGCAAACTTAATTTTTTTAGCAAAAACATTCTTGCATTAGCAGCTGCTTGTACAAATACTGGACAAATTAAAGGCAGCTTCACTGCATGCACATGATCACTGCTATGAAGCCAGCTTTAAAGTACTGGCCTCAGAGTGAATAATAGCAGTGAATCCGGCAGGTTTAATGCTGTTTTGCTTAGAGAAATCAAATAATTGTTTCCATTTACAGTTGAAGCATTGTGCAAGAATTTTAACGAGTGGACGATCAAACACACACATGGTTATTACTTAATCACCTGTATGCATTCGTGACTTGAGTCTTTTCATTTTTCTCTGCACATAGGTTGTCTATGGAAGGTGGCTCATCGATGGCTACCCTCAAGTCATTCTTTTCGACATTGGTTCAGCCGCCTGGAAACTCGACGAGTGGAAGCGCGACCTGTGGAATACGTGCAGCATCGGTGTCCCATGGCATGACCGGGAGTCCAATGATGCGATCATCTTTGGCTACCTTGTCGCTTGGTTTTTACAAGATGTGAGTGGGTGCCCCTTTTTTATAAGTTCTGTTTGCATTCTTAAACACTCATGCATCAACTTCTTAATGCAACAGGTCTTTCTCTGTTTATGCGCACACTTGCTGTTTTTTCACCTTGGAAAAATAGTTAAGTTATACCATCCATTGTTCAACATGGTGGCCGTAGTAAAGATATGGCAGTGCTGGTTTTGCAGATCAAATCTTCATGGGCTTTGTTTTTTTAGTATTCTTCTAGCTATAAGCTTACTGAAGCACCTGCTATGAAAGGTATGGAATGTGTCTGGTATTAAACAGCATCTCCTTGCAGACCTTTGCCAACAAAATGTTTTTGAATGCACCTTGTATGAAAGGAGTTAACTGGCGAACAAATTTTACCATGCCCTCACAACTTTCCCCTCCTTTTCGTCCTTTTAACTGTCCGAAGCTGTGTCGACATTTTTAGTCGCAAGTTGACACCAAAGACATATGGTAATCTCCATCATCTTCAAAGTGTGTAGAAATAAACACAAAAAGTGGCAAGGATTCCAGAAAGCTTAAGGAAGAAACAAATGGGTTTTGAATAAAGCTGTAGGCTCCCTGGTGCGAGCACAAGACTAGTAAAATAATATTGACACGTGTACTTATCTTTATCGGGCAACCACGTTTCGCCGCTTAACAAATGTAATCGCAGAGCGAGGTACGCGCCTGCATGTATCCGACGTTTCTGGAAAGTTATCGACGCTTCTATTCGCGTTTCTGGTGTCGCCGAACCTTGTGTTATCAGATTTCATCGCGTGACACGAATGGTGTAGAACTTTGTGGAAGACACGCGGGTCCCATCAGTTAATCTGGAACATTCGACGACTGATCTATAAAAGCCGACGCGCTTGACCCGCTGATCAGTTTTTCCGACGATCGCCGACCGTGTTCGCCGCTATCGTTGTGCTATAAGTGTAGCCTGTTTTTGTGGGCACAGGTTCGCCCAATAAAAGCTAGTTTTGTATTCCACCGTATTGCTTCTTTCTTCACCGTCACTACCACGTGACATCTGGTGGAGGTGCTTTTCGTCCATGTACAGGACGCCCCCGACAAGCCGTGATCCCAGCCCAGACTGCAAACAGAACACCAACGTAGTCCCGGACCACCGAGCAAGCCGCCGTCTTCAACAGCTGCCCCTGGAGCACGGACTTCTACCTGAGAAGACCAAGATTGTGGCCAAGGCAACCACAATGGCAGCCCCAGCGTCCCCCATCGTCCTGCAGCAGCCCAGGGAACCACCGACGTTCCGCGGTTCCATATTTGAGGACCCTGAAACCTGGCTGGAAACGTATGAGAGGGTCGCTACGTTTAACAACTGGGCAAGCGACGACAAGCTGCGGCATGTCTATTTCGCACTGGAAGACGCCGCCAGGACCTGGTTCGAGAATCGGGAAGCCACCTTAACGACGTGGGACCTGTTCCGAAGCGGCTTCTTGCAAACGTTTACAAGCGTCGTACGAAAAGAGCGAGCCCAAGCACTACTAGAAACCAGAGTGCAGCTGCCAAACGAGACGATCGCGATTTTCACAGAGAAGATGGCCCGTCTTTTCCGGCATGCCGACCCAGAAATGCCAGAGCAGAAAAAAGTCCGCTTCCTGATGCGGGGTGTCAAGCAAGAACTTTTTGCAGGACTTATCCGTAACCCACCGAAGACCGTAGCTGAGTTTTCTGCAGAGGCATCGACGATCGAGAAAACTCTGGAGATGCGCACCCGGCAATATAACCGCCAGGGGCTCACGCCGCAGTACGCCATCCAAGGACTCGATTCCGACAACCTTCAGGAGACCATCAGGGCCATTGTGCGCGAAGAACTGCGCAAGGTCCTGCCTTCGTCGCAGCCCCAAGTGGCTTCGATCGCCGAGATCGTGAAAGAAGAGGTGCACCGATCACTTGGAGTTCCCGAGCTGCAACCACAATTACCGCAGCCCCAGCCAGAAGCGATGACATACGCCGCCGTCGCACGCCGTCAAGGTCCCCCTCCGCGACCACGCCAGGGCCCTGCAACGACGCAATTCTGTCGTCCACCGCCGCCGCCGACAGCGCGCCCACCCGTCGCCCAGCGGAGCTACTTGAGGAAGACCGACATTTGGCGCGCTCCTGACCACCGCCCGCTCTGCTACCACTGCGGCGAAGCCGGGCACGTGTACCGCCGATGCCCATGCCGCGACCTGGGATTGCGAGGCTTTGCCGTGAACGCACAGCGCCCGAGGGAAGGTGAACGCCCTCGTGACATCGCCGATTACCTCGCCGCTACTCAGTGGAGCCCTCGACGACCGTCCCGTTCGCCGTCACCAGGCCGCTACCTGTCGCCGCAGCACCGACCATACATCGGCCCAGCCCGGGGCCGCTCTGCGAGCCCATATCCGGAAAACTAAAAGCAGCAACCGATGGAGGTGCGGTTGCTGTTCGTCGAACTGACGAAGATCCTCCGCCGCCGCATAGACGACGAAGAAACCATCTCGACGACCTAATGACGACACGCCGCCATCCCGATGAAGTCAGGAAGCCAAGACTACACCGACGAAAGACGACTTGACGAAGCGACGTTCCAGCTTCAGTTCAACACGACGCAGCCGTGATCCGACGCCACGACCTAACTGCAACGCCAGACAAAGAACCACCGACCTTGACGTGCTTCTCGACGGCCACGCAGTCACTGCCTTAGTCGACACAGGGGCCGATTACTCCGTAATGAGTGGACACATCGCCGCCCAGTTGAAGAAGGTTAAGACTGCATGGGAGGGCCCCCAAATTCGGACCGCTGGAGGGCACCTCATTACGCCGACTGGAATCTGCACGGCGAGAATTACCATTCATGACCGGACTTACCCTGCCACCTTCGTTATCCTGCAACAGTGTTCACGAGACGTCATTCTCGGCATGGACTTCCTGAACCAACACGGCGCCATCATCGACCTGAAGTCGCAGTCAATAACGCTGTCGGAAGATCAAGCGATACCATCGGAGCGCCCTTGTAGCCACCACGCCTTGAGTGTGCTAGAAGATCAAGTGAGCATCCCGCCTCGCTCCAGCATCGTTATTTCGGTTGGCACCGAAACACCCGCTGACGTAGAAGGCGTCATCGAAGGCGACCAACGTCTACTACTCGACCGTGAAATTTGCGTAGCAAGAGGGATCGCTCGACTGCACGGAGGAAACACGAGAGTGTTGCTGACAAACTTCAGCCAGGAGGTCAAGCACATCAACAAGGGCACGACGATCGCATTCATCGAGGAAATACAGGAAACCAGCGATGCCTTTGTCCTCTCGGATTCTGTTGCATCTACCCCGACGACCGTAGTTCCCGAGCCAGACTTCAACATAAATCCAAGTCTCCCCGTGATTAAGCAGCAACAGCTCAGAAGTCTGCTTCGACGATACAAAGACTGCTTTTCGACGTCATCAAGGATTCGACAAACACCAGTCGCAAAGCATCGCATAATCACCGAAGAGAGCGCTCGACCACTACGCCAGAGCCCTTACCGAGTTTCGACGCGAGAACGCGAAGCTATAAGACAACAAGTCGACGAAATGCTGCGCGACGACATCATCCAGCCGTCAAAAAGCCCGTGGGCGTCTCCAGTTGTTTTAGTGAAGAAAAAGGACGGAACCCTACGTTTCTGTGTCGATTATCGTCGACTGAACAAAATCACGAAGAAAGACGTATACCCCCTCCCACGGATAGACGACGCATTAAATCGGCTCTGCAATGCTAAATACTTCTCATCGATGGACCTCAAGTCTGGCTACTGGCAAATAGAAGTCGACGAAAGGGATCACGAAAAGACCGCCTTCATCACGCCAGACGGCCTCTATGAATTCAAGGTTATGCCATTTGGACTGTGCTCGGCGCCTGCAACGTTCCAGCGCGTGATGGACACGGTTTTAGCAGGATTGAAGTGGCAGACCTGCCTTGTTTACTTGGATGACGTCGTCGTCTTCGCCGGAAATTTCGACGATCACCTTAAGCGGCTTGCGACAGTATTAGAGGCCATCAAGTCATCAGGGCTCACCCTGAAGCCGGAAAAGTGTCGCTTCGCTTACGATGAGCTTCTATTCCTAGGCTATGTCATCAGCAAATCTGGAGTACACCCCGACCCGCAGAAGACAGCTGCCATCGCAAAGTTCCCGCAGCCAATCGACAAGAAGGCAGTGCGCAGATTCCTTGGCATGTGTGCCTACTATAGGCGCTTTGTCAAGGACTTTTCACGCATCGCCGAGCCGTTGACACGTCTAACTAAATGTGATGTTGAGTTCAAGTGGGAAACGCCGCAGGCCGACGCATTTAAAGAACTCAAACGACGCATGCAGTCGCCGCCGGTACTTGCACACTTCGACGAGGACGCCGATACTGAAATCCACACTGACGCCAGTAGCCTAGGCCTCGGTGCCGTCCTAGTCCAGAGGAAAGAAGGACTTGAACGGGTGATATCGTATGCTAGCCGGTCGCTGTCAAAAGCGGAAAGCAATTATTCTACGACTGAAAAGGAATGCCTCGCCATCATTTGGGCTACAGCTAAATTCCGCCCTTACCTCTATGGCAGGCCATTCAAAGTCGTCAGCGACCACCACGCGTTGTGTTGGCTAGCTAACCTTAAGGACCCTTCAGGACGGCTGGCGCGATGGAGCCTCAGACTATAAGAATATGACGTAACGGTAATATACAAGTCCGGAAGAAAACACTCCGACGCCGACTGCTTATCACGCGCCCCAATCGATCCCCCGCCGCAAGACGACATGGACGACGACGCCTTCCTTGGGATAATAAGCGCGGAAGACTTCACTAAACAGCAACGAGCAGACCCGGAACTAAAAGGCCTCGTCGAGTATTTGAAAGGGAACACCGACGTTGTCCCTAGGGCATTTAAGCGCGTGTTGTCTTCGTTCACGCTACGAAACAACCTGCTCGTGAAGAAGAACTTCTCACCTGTCCACGCCAGCTATCTTCTTGTGGTGCCGTCAGCGCTCCGTCCAGAAATACTGCACGCCCTACACGACGATCCAACCGCTGGGCACCTCGGATTCTCCCGGACGCTGTCGAGGATACAGGAAAAGTATTACTGGCCGCGTCTGACCGCCGACGTCGCCCGTTACGTCAAGACATGCAGAGACTGTCAACGACGCAAGACACCACCGACAAGGCCAGCAGGATTACTACAGCCGATCGAACCTCCTCGTCGACCATTCCAGCAGATTGGGATGGATTTGTTGGGGCCGTTTCCGATGTCAACATCCAGGAATAAGTGGATCATCGTGGCGACGGACTATCTCACCCGCTTTGCTGAAACCAAAGCTCTACCGAAAGGCAGTGCAGCCGAAGTGGCGAAATTTTTCGTTGAGAACATCCTGCTGCGACATGGTGCCCCAGAAGTCCTCATCGCCGACAGAGGAACGGCTTTTACAGCAGAGCTCACCCAAGCCATTCTGCAGTACAGCCAGACGAGCCACAGGAGGACAACTGCCTACCATCCGCTGACGAATGGTCTCACGGAGCGCCTGAACAAGACCCTCGCCAACATGCTAGCAATGTACGTCGACGTCAAGCACAAGACGTGGGACGCGGTCCTGCCGTATGTCACCTTCGCCTACAACACGGCGGTGCAAGAAACAACACAGATCACGCCATTCAAGTTGGTTTACGGCAGGAACCCGACGACGACGCTCGACGCCATGCTGCCGCACGTCACTGACGAGGAGAATCTTGACGTCGCTTCATATCTCCAGCGCGCCGAAGAAGCCCGACAGCTCGCCCGCCTACGGATCAAGACCCAGCAGCGTACCGACAGCCGACACTACAACCTCCGACGACGCTTCGTCGAGTACCACCCCGGCGACCGTGTTTGGGTATGGACCCCGATACGCCGGCGAGGACTCAGTGAGAAGCTGCTGCGACGCTATTTCGGACCCTACAAGGTCATCCGACGTATTGGCGCACTAGACTATGAGGTCGTGCCAGACGGCATTTCGCACTCACAGCGGCGCCGCGCACGATCTGAAGTGGTCCACGTGGTGCGCCTTAAACCATTTTACGGACGCTGATGAACTTCCTTAGTTTGTTGTTTTCTTTGCTACGAGTGCTTTTCTTTGTTACTTTCGTTTGTTTGCAGCATCAGGTCGATGCTTTTTAAGAGGGGGGTAATGACACGTGTACTTATCTTTATCGGGCAACCACGTTTCGCCGCTTAACAACTGTAATCGCAGAGCGAGGTACGCGCCTGCATGTATCTGACGTTCTGGAAAGTTATCGACGCTTCTATCCACGTGTCTGGTGTCGCCGAACCTGGTGTTATCAGATTTCATCGTGTGACACGAATGGTGTAGAACTTTGTGGAAGACACGCGGGTCCTATCAGTTAATCTGGAACATTCGACGACTGATCTATAAAAGCCGACGCGCTTGACCCGCTGATCAGTTTTTCCGACGATCGCCGACCGTGTTCGCCGCTATCGTTGTGCTATAAGTGTAGCCTGTTTTTGTGGGCACAGGTTCGCCCAATAAAAGCTAGTTTTGTATTCCACTGTATTGCTTCTTTCTTCACCGTCACTACCACGTGACAATATCCCTATGTGTTTCTGACAGTGTTGTCTAGCACCTGAGAATGTTTGTTTACGATGTTCACAAAAGCACTGAAGCGCCCATTTAAGTGACCCTACAGATAAACAGTAAATCCATTTAGACTGATAAAGCAGCCTTTCAAAGCTGTTTTTGTTAACTTTGCAGGGATAATTATTAGATGAGAAAATGAAGCTGAAAATTTCATTTCTTCAATTTCGTGGTGAAATCTCAGTGCTGGTACATTATCAGTTTCTGATCTTAAATTTAAAAGCATCTTTTCGCATTTTGGCTGTTGTGTTTCAGTCAATGTTCTTGAAACTTGCCAAGTTCGGCCTTTCGCTAGACTGACATCAGAGTGAGCTGGTGCAAGGCAGCAACGCCGCCTTTCTTTCATTGTTGTCTTTTCTGGCTTGCCAATAACATCGGCACTTTCTGGTATTTTACAAGGGTAATTTACTAATACTATAGCTCAAATAATATTTCTTTTTAGTATCCCTTCAACGTCCCTCCTCTTTTCACATGACACTTGCCTGTGCAGATATGGTAAAGACAAAAAAAGGAATTGCATGCTAATAAGTTGCAAACCTTAGCTTTAATTATCATGCTTGCAGTTCCTGAAGGCAGTGAATGCCGAAAAGGGCCCCCCACTGGTCACGGCTCAGTTCCATGAGTGGCTCGCTGGCATCGGGCTGATTCTGTGTCGCACCAGGCACCTCGATGTGGCCACCATATTCATCACACACGCAACCCTACTGGGCCGGTACTTGTGTGCAGGGAACGTGGACTTCTACAACAACCTCGACAAGGTCAGCTATAGTGCCCCGTGCATTCTGCTGCTGCTTTAAGCAGAGGCGTATACTGCAAGCAACCTTGCTTTGCCTAAAGGCCAACTGCAGTGGTATTTCGGAATGTGTAAAGATGTGTAATTTCACATAGCACACATACAGAGCAGGTTCTGTGCAAAACTTATTTTTGATGTATGAGTGGATGTGTTGCATAAAGCTCACAGAAATAGAAACATTGTTGTTAGTGCCTGCTGGAAGTGACGTAGCATCTAGAATGTTGAAAACCAGTGTGGCTCCATGGCCTTGTCTTCGAGATTAAACAGCACCTGTGGCACGCTGAAAATATCAGATGTGAAATGCTAGTATTAGCTTTATATCTGCTGACCACCAGGTGCATTTGAAGGCCGTTAGTAATAAAATTAGACAACTACAGTCGGCTTCCGTTAATTCAAATCCAACGTTACCGATAGAACTGATCTAATTACCCGGCTAGTCGAATCAAACTAGATGCAGAAAAAACACGAAAGCACACTACCGATTCATTTGGCAGTATGAGCCAGGTTATAAAATGCCCCCGAATCAAACATGCACGCACTTTCTATGTCTCCAAAGCAGAAAACTAACGCACAAATGGCATTAAAGCTCATAGACAAAGAAATCTAATGGGCACCCGATTCTTAACAATAAAATAATTCACTGATTACGATACTCACTAATGCGATACTCACTAATTGAGCGCAGCTGTATGTGTTTTCATTTCGCGATATAGTGGCTGGCGCGGATGACCTGTCCCGTGCGACACATTGAAAATGGAACGAAATGTGACGCGACTGCCTCGGTAATCAGGAAATCGCAAGAAGCAGCGCGTGGGTGACACGTATAGGCACGATTCACAACAGCCGCCGCAGATTCTCCGCGCCTGCGGCGCTTTCTTTCGATACAGACGATGCGCGCTACTCTGGCGCCATCTCGTAGCCATCGTCGCCGCAAAGCGCGACACTACGCTTCTCACGGTTTCACCATACCCTCCTCCTCGCGCTTCCTTCGCTATCGCCGTCTTTCGTTTTCCGCTGCGCTCCGCGTTCGCTTTCATCCTTCGCTGTGTTCGTTTGCATAACCGTGGCCTGTTTCCTAAAGTCAGCTCCGCCACACGGTGTTTAGTCAGCTTCACCTCAATACACTCTTGTTATGCGGTAAAGCAAACAAACGCTCGAAGGCGGTTTTGGTATTGTATTCGATTGCTTCGCGCAGGCAATTTCCGGCCCAATTGTCCTGAAAAAAAAAATGCGCGTGTTAGAATCGAAGTAAATACCGTAATCAGACATTGTGAGCTATGGTTATTGTTTTAAAATCTTCTCGGGGCAGGCCGAAAATAGGCCTTTTCGGCGGGAGATGAGGTGTGTTCAACACATTCTGCCCCATAAGCTCCGTCGAGACAGACGCTGCCATTAAAGGGGTCGCTATTGGCGTCACCATAGGGGTCAGGCGTGTGTGTGCTGACTGGTCAATTTCGAATTATCCGGCAAAGGTCAATTTTAGGATCCACATAACGAAAGTTCAGGCCCGTATAAATGCATGGATGCCGGCCTGGCCCTTTGGCTTAGATCAAATTAACCGAAGTACTATACTATACTATATACTAAGATTGTATATATAAGATCGTAGTATACATACTATATACACTATACTAGCCCTGCTTCAGTAGTACGTACTAATTTATAACGAATTTAGCCAAAGTTAAATTTCGTTGTAGTTGGCCTTTAAATGCTATGAAAATTCTGAATACACTTTGTACTAAACCATGTGCTAACTGGTTGAGCGTTCAAGTGGACAAAGACAGCCCAGTGTTCACTGATAGATACAGAGGCACCCCCTCCCATCCCTCCTAGAACATGTTGGCTGACAGTATTGAGTATGGAGTGAGTTAACTTAATTAAGCAGTTAATTTCCTCTATACTTTTCTTGGCTTCACTGTCTGTTGGTTTATTCCCTTTATTCTTCTGACTGTATTGCTCTTTGGGTTAGTTTAAGCATTCAAACATTCAGCAGTGCCCTCAGTCAGCTGCTTTCTATTGTTCGACTCAGCAGTTTTATTTACTGTTTAGACAGCCATGCAGATTTTTTTCAGACAAGTGTTTCTGCATGATCGCAGTTCAGTTTAGACAAAGAGGCCGGAGACAGGGGGATCTACCACCGCTACTGCATGGAACGGGCTGCCTGCCACAGCGCTCACGTGTTTGCTACAGTCTCCGATGTGACAGGCATGGAGGCGGAGCACTTGCTGAAGAGAAAGCCAGGCAAGTGATGGCTTGTTTATTACTGCCGAGTTCACAAGAACATGCTTTGCTGCCTAGGTTATTCAACTAAAGCTAATTCCGACGCTCACTTCCACGATATGTCCCGTTCACAGACGCCATCACGCCAAATGGGCTCAACGTCAAGAAGTTCAGTGCCCTGCACGAGTTTCAAAACATGCACGCCATAGCCAAGGAGAAGATCCATGACTTTGTCAGAGGACACTTTTATGGGTGAGCACTTTTGCCAGAGCTGCTCTGTCTTTTGAGACAGCGGTGAACGTGTCTGAACCTTTTAGGCACTACGACTTCGACCTGGACAAAACTTTGTACTGCTTCATTGCGGGAAGGTACGAGTTCTCCAACAAGGGAGCAGACATGTTCATAGAATCCTTGGCACGTCTCAATCATTACTTAAAGGTTTGTGGCACTTCTAGTGCACTTCTTGCATGTAATAACATGTTAAGTCTTTGTCCTCCAAGATGATCTTGCTTGTATGTAGCCACTTATGACATCTTATCCAAAATTTGAGAAGACTCAAGAAATCCCTTTTAGAGCACTAACACTGATTCATAGTATTAGGTAATAGCATGTCAAAAACTCTTTGAGGGTGCATAATCTTTGTTTCATTGTGCTTCCTGCTTGCTCTCTCCAAAACAGGCTTCAGGAAGCGAGGTTACCGTCGTTGCTTTTCTAATCTTCCCCGCCAAAACGAACAATTTTAATGTTGAGTCATTACGAGGCCAAGCAATCTCCAAGCAACTCCGTGACACAGTGCAACAAATACAGTCTACAATTGGGAAGCGCATGTTCGAGGTCTGCCTTTCGTAAGTTAATATTCTGTTTGTTTCGTTTTCATCTGCACATTGTGGGTAGGGCTCTGCTTGAGCCTTTTACAATCCTTCGTGAAAGTGTCGTGATCTTTGGCAGCTGAAGTGTGCACACCAAAGTGTTTATCTAAAAGCTAGTCACTTGCACATATTGTTGGTTGCAATAAATGCAGAGAAGTACTATAGAAGTGATCGGGAACAAATGGGCCTTGCTTCTGCTGATAATTGGTCAACAAGAGAAGGTACAGGCTTTCGTTGTGGATGAGCAGGTGAAACTTGCAGGGGCAAGATTCCCAAAGGTGAAGAACTTATCTACCCAGAAGACTTGGTGCGATTGAAACGCTGTATCTATTCAACACAGCGCACAACGCTACCTCCGATCTGCACTCACAACATGTTGGATGATTCCTCTGACCCTGTTCTGTGCCACATTCGACGGTGTCAGCTCTTCAATCGTAGGGAGGATCGTGTTAAGGTAACTATCTATTTGAGCTCAGTACGTACATGCATGCACATAGGAGTAAAGTGGTTGGCACACATGCAGCCACACTACTGAAAGGTGGCTGCCATTCCTGGAACCGTAATGTCCAAACTCTGTTAAATGGAGAAGTGCTAAAAGGAAAAAGCAACAGGTAGTTTGATTGTCTTCTCTCCTTAATTTTCCAATTTTGGTGCTGTCTGCACATTATGCACAACTCGCCCACCAATTTGTCTTAGTTGGTCCCTGAAGTGAACATGAACAGCTAGCTGTCACCTATAATGAGGGTATTCACTCTCGTGAATCGAAATCTGTGCGTATTATATTAGTCTGTCTTATACAGTAGAACCTCAATATATAGGACAGCGCGGTGATCATGAAATCATTCTATATAGATAGAATTCGATATATAAAATCATGTAAATAATGTGTTAAAAAACTTCTGCAAATCAATGAACAAGTCGATGAGGATAGCAATAGGGGCTTGTTGGTACGGCATATCTTATTTTGTTATAGCGCAAGCTTGACAAGGACAAAAGAAGGTACATCTGACACACAGATGTACCTTCTTTGTGTGTCAGATGTACCTTTTGTCCTTGTCAAGCTTGCGCTATAACAAAATAAGAAATGAACAAGTGGCGCAGGTAATACGCACTTGAAGCTTCACACAAAGTATTTATTTATTTGGCTTAAAGTACTGCAGCAGCGTAGCCTGCTTATTGGCAGCCGCATGCTTAAACACGGAGTCCTCAGCATAGGCTAAACGATCTACACCGGCCACGGCGCCCGCATTTCGATGGGGGCGAAATGCGAAAACACCCGTGTGCTTAGATTTAGGTGCATGTTAAAGAACCCCAGGTGGTCAAAATTTCCGGAGTCCTCCACTACGGCGTGCCTCATAATCAGAAAGTGGTTTTGGCACGTAAAACCCCAAATATTATTATTAAACGATCTACGAGCGATAGGCTGCTACCCTCTATAGTACCACAATAGCAGCATAGAAGGGCCAAAGCAGCTACAGCACCAGTTGAAGTGGGGAGCAGGGCAACATCAGCGCTTGTGGGATCAACCTCGGCAGCGTCTTCGTTTGGCCGCTACTTCTGCTGTGATTTCCAAGTCCGTCATTCAATGCATTTTGAAACACTGTCAATAACACAGTATTGAGTGGCGTCAATGAGTGAGGCCAGTGAGTGTGCGCTGTTGTGCGCCTTTGTGGATGCACGTGAAAACCGCCAGCCCTCATGAGGCCTAGCCAAGCCACCGCGTGCGTATGCCGCTACGTTCAAATGGCACCCTCAGCGCGATTGCAGCAGTCAGGAACGCCCATCGCGCCACCACTATCTTCGATGGTGTTGCGGGAAAGATCACCGCCTGTCAAAGGAGCGCACGTGATCTGGGGTAGCAGAGTTAGATAAACCCGTTTCATGTCCGAACTCATTCAAAATAAAAATAAAAAATGCATGTGATTTTCCAGGTGATATAGAAAGTGTTCACTATAGGCAATAATTCTATATATCCGTGTTCGATATATCGAGGTTTGACTGTATAAGAATTAGTCTGCATGTATGCAATACATTCCAGTCCAGTTGTGCCATTGACTAAATTTTAAATTCTGGTCCCGTCATTTTAAAACAACCTGTTCTTCATGTGATGTATGGTAGACAAAGCCCATTCTTGGAACAGCGCAGTCGATTTAGAGCATTGTTCAGCAAGAAGATACTTTAATTTGAAGTAAGTTACTAGCTGTAGCTTTTGACTACACTGATGCTTGGAGAAAACAAAAATTTTAAATGTGTGTGCGTATTAAGAAACTGGGCTGCCTTACAACATTGCTTCATTTCCTACAGGTCATTTTTCATCCAGAATTCTTGTCATCTACAAACCCATTGTTCAGCATGGATTATGAAGAGTTTGTTAGGGGTTGCCACTTGGGTGTCTTTCCTTCATACTATGAACCTTGGGGCTACACGCCTGGTAAGTGCATGTTTGCTGTACATATGATTTGTAACACAGCACAGCACTGCAAAATTCCATGTGGAACATAATACCAAAACAGTGTAACACAGTGTATACGTACTGTAGCTTGCTGCCATCTTTTGGCAAGTTACCCAGCAACTCTTTTTGGCACATATTGTGATAGCAGGGGCTAAATGGTTAAGTGTACGTGTGTACTTTTTTTTTTTTTTTGCTAGTTGCTTGTGGCAGTATGCAAGTGTATTATCTCAATAATCGGCTTTCTGACAAGCTACCAACAGAACAGAATTATGTGGCACTGTGACCTTTGGCTGCGCTGTTGAAGTTCATGTACTAATTGCATTCATTAACACAGTGCTTCATTCTAGTCTCGCTTTGCCCAGAAAATGAGAAGTGTTTGTTTGCTCAGAAAAAGCAATGCAAGAGCTAAATCGCAGGTCGCCTTTACTGGCTAACTTCAGAAAGTTAACAGAATATTCACTCTTGATGGACATATTGCGTGCATTCTTCACCTGCACTAAGGCCACTGATTGGATCTCTCTATGTACCTGGTATTGTTTGAGACATATACTAAGTGGTGCATAAACAGGAGCACCAGGTGCACGTGAGTGTTCCGGCTATACCGCTGCCTTATATTCAGTCAGACTTTGCACTCAAGTGCCATTTCGCAATAAGTTTAGTTCAATGCCACATTTGCGGGCATTACTTTCGCCCAGAATAAACTTAGAGTGGATGTCACCTGCAGCAACGCCAATCAAAACATGCTGATTCCATTGCAACGAAATGGTGGCACCATCTGTCATGGCTACAGCGAAAACGCAGTATTCATCGTAGCCATGACAGATCATGGCATCATTGTGTTACAGAGAAAAATGTTTGAATGGTGTCACTTTGGATTTACTGAAGATGTAGCAAGCAAGTAATGCCCAAAAACGTAGGATTAAGCTAAGCTTCATGTAAAATGGCAGCTCTACACAAAATTTGAGCAAAGATCAGCCAGCAGTTCAGCAGGAAATCTCGTGTATACCTTGCGCTCCTATGTATATAATGCTCAGTATTCGCAGTATAGAGACTCGCAGTGGCTATCTGACATGTGATTGAGATGTGTGATACAATCTTTTACTTTATCAAGTGAGACTATGCCAAAGAATCGAAGGTATTTGACTTTTCACTCATAAGTACACATGAGTGCCTGCTTATGCTTGTGTTGTGAGCCTGAGAGAGTGCCAGAAATGAGTCTGTGGCAAAAATTGAAAGCAAAGTGTAGCAGTTCTCTCCACCACTGGCAGTACCTTCACATAAACTTTTCTATAGATCAAACTTTCCTTTGCAAAAATTTCCTTAGAACGTAGTTGGCATGCTAATGTTGGTATCACAGAAATATGCCATGTGTGTGCCTTTTAAATAGCAGTTGACGCTGCTGTTTGCTCCTGTCATGTTTGTAATGTCTGGTTGCAAGATACTGAGGTGACGATTGGTTGTAGTTCTGGAATGAAACCCAAAAGGTGAACCGATAACAGTGCATAACAACAACAACATAGTGTGTTTCATTCTTGAGGACCAACTTGGAAACATCTCATTGCTTATGGTGGGCGCCACTGCCTCACAGAACAGCAACGGTCTCTTGCTTTCATTTCTAGCCACTTCACATTGGCGTGGAATGTATGGCTACCTGCTGCACACTTCCGTGTTCTTTTTCAAAAGTTCATGATAGTACCTGCAACTGAGGCCACCTGAGGTACACATCACAGGATACGAACCAGCAAAGCTATGAGTCATTGGCAAGGAATAGACAGGCAGGCAGGGTCTGTGCCATTGTCTTCTAAAGCAAATGAGGAGGAACATGGTTTCCCACATGACCCAACTGCTCTCGCTGCTGGTGGCACTGGTAGTTGAAGACAGGCACAATTGCAATGCATCGCTGCTGCGCAGTCGCAGTCACACTTAACCCAAACATTCAAGACACATGTCTAGCAGCTTATCTTTAACAAATGTGAGCTATAAGGAGCAAACATCTTGCTGCCTTGGAAGAAAAATGCATTAAGCTAGCACATTCAAATCACCCAAACCAGAAATCTCCAGCACTCTCTGCAGGAGAAAACAAAAAAGCACTTGAGGCATGTTTGGGTTAAGAATGTCAAAGGCTGTACAGAAAAGGTGTAACTCCAAGAATTGAGAGGTGATTCCAATCATCCACATGGTGCAACACCTGCAGCATACATATGCATCAAGTCGGAACACACCATATACATATAATGGCAAACAGCTTTTTATTTCCCTCTTTGTTTCCTTGTTTTTTTACTTTTTTTCCCCCTGTAGCATACATATTAGAAAATAGTCCTGCCGCAATTTACCTGGCAGTTAATCTGCACATTCTGCACATTTGCGTCTGCAAGAACTAAAATTCAGTTTGCATTTAGTTTTGTTTTTGCTTCTGTGCCTTGAAAGAGAAGTATGTAGTAGCACAAAATTGCTACTACATACATACTACTTAAGATATGCATGCAATGAAGCAGCATGTGGGGCTGACCATAATTAGTCTACCATGCAGGCAGCAGCTTTAAATCCTTTAGTAGAATTCTTATTAGCAATAGCAAGACTGGCAAACAGAGCACCAGTGAATCTTTGTCTGAACGCTCATCGGTGCAGCGTCTCATTTTACCAATGCTGGTGGCTTTCAGCGGAGTGCACAGTCATGGGCATTCCCAGCGTCACCACCAACCTGTCTGGCTTTGGGTGCTTCATAGCCGAGCATGTTGCTGACCCCATGTCCTATGGCATCTACATTGTGGACAGGAGATTCAAGAATGCCGAGGAGTCAGTCCAGCAGCTCGCTCAGGTGTGTACTGCGACCCTCCCTGAGCGGTCAAGGAACCCCCAAAACAGCACTGTCTTTTTCCTTGGCTCAACCCCTCACCACCTTTGCACATGCCATTTTCTCAAATTAAAACAGTGAGTTCACAAGGACAGCAGTAAAGAAGTTGGGGAAGCTTGTATAACTTTAAGTACCTAGACATCATAGACAATGGGCACCTGTTGTGCCAAAGCTGAAGCAATGACACATGAAACTGGAAGTGGACAGAGAGCTAAAGTCGCTTCATACACACCTTCACAGACTAGTTTAAGTACTGCCAATGTATGTTCCTCCTCCGTGCTGCTCTCTTGTTTATTTCAGCTTCCACTGTTGAGTGGAACTTTCATTGTCAGCTTTTGGTTGGGAGCAAAAGCGACGTCATGTTTCCTAATGCAGCAGCAGCGGTGGTGCTTTGTGCACCAGCTATGATAAAAACGACAGGCAAAGTATGCAGTTTCAGCGCACAGGCAACAAACATGCAGGTGCTCGTGGATGACACTTTGTGGGCTGTTTCACCCTCTGCTACTGCTGCATAGAGATGTGAACATGCAACAGCAAACAGCTATGGAAGCAGGAATGTCAGAAGCGGAAGGTGTGGAAGCAATTTTGGTGTGAGCAATGACATGAGGAAACGGCGGCACGTGGATGAGAGGGGCTTTAGAGTGTGCCAGTGGCACATCGGCACCATTTTCCTCCTTGCTGCACGACATGGCGTGGGGTGTGAGCAGGTAGTGCAGAAGTTTTTCCTTTCTTTCTTCTTCTTTCTTTCTTTCGTTGTTGTTGTTCCAGACTCACTGCAATGGCAGGGGTTTGCACTGAATATAGTATAAATGATGATTAGGGCATGGTGTGACCGGACAACCAGTGCAGTCACTGCACTTACTGCAACACCAGGTCTACCCTTACTTACACCAGGTCTACCCTTAATACTGCCACCGACATGGTGACTCAGCAGTGGTAATGCTCCGCTGCTGAGCACAAGGTCATGGGATCAAATCCCGGTGACAACAGCATTCTGGAAGCGGCAGAATGCAAGGGCACTTGAGAGATGTGCACTATATCATTAAGCGGCATTAAGTGGGATGTTGCAATGATGGACAATGCCATACCAGGAATGTTGGAAAACACTTTCCTTGCAGTTGCCACTTGCATATATATTAACCCCTCTAGGCACTGTGCATGCAATTGTGCACAGCAAGATAACACAAAAAATTCAAAATCACCAATAAAAATAACTGTATTTAAAACATATTGCCTATATCTTGAAACACTTACTATTTTACCTGTGCTGTAAGTGTGATTAACACATGTGAAGCGTTTTAGTAAAACGAGTGGGAAGGCAGATGGTTGACTGTGTGCTCTTGGTGTTTGTAGTGGGTTCCCTTTTTAATTGTTTTTCACAATGTTTTACATCTTGCATCATGCATATTATTCAAGTGGCTAGACAGGTGCTTTGCAGATATGCTAGACGAGAAATCATTGATGTTTTCATATCTGAGGCTCCTGTAGAGAGTTCTCACAGAGTCCACATTCTGTAAACTTGACAGAACTCATTGATGAATTGAAAATTCCTCATCCTTTCTACAGCTATATGCTTTTCAGGATTCTGATGATGCAATAAATGTGGTGAAACTAAATTTTCAATGGGCAGAATTAATTGGTGCCTTAAAGGGGTTAAAGGGACCCTGCAGCACAAGTTGAGGATCCAGTTTTAACTTGCTGCTGGCACATTGTAGGTCTTGGCAATGCCTCAAGTGCCACAGTGCTTCCAATATTAGAGTAGTATTTGGTATTTTAATCTGCTCTATAATGTGGTATTCCTTGCCAACTTCAGTTGCAGCTAGAGGTGGAAATTTTTTTGGCAACAGATGTGATGAGCTAGGCTGTTCCTTGTGATTGGCTGGGCTTGCAAGTTGCACACCATTTTCTCATACTCGACAAACACATGCTGAAAACCAGTGCACTGAAGCTTTACAGCCTTTTCATCTAGAAAGCGAGCACAGAAATGCTCGTTAAAATATCCAAAATGCGACACAGGGACAGCAACAGGGGCACTGCTAACCACATGGGCTTGAAGATTTCTCTTCCCCACTACCCCATAACCCTATTCTTTCATTACTATTATCATCTTTCTTTCTTTTTTGATATGTCTGAGAACTGTAAGGGACATAACTCATCCTGGTTTTCTTAAAGTAGACCTCCCTGTTCTCCACCGAAACGAGATCAGGTCCTCCTGTTCAGCTCTTGCCTGAGCTGCCTGTGGTGTCTCGAAAACAACACTGCCAAAAATCCAGGCACGACATGCGACGATAAGGCCACATTGATATGTACGCTTCCAGTACACATTCATGAAAGTGCTTCTCCAATTGCTAGCAGCTTATGGCATGAATGGGCAAGCGAAATAAGCAGTTTTTATTTTTCCTCCAATTCTCTTTTGTGTTTCAATGCTAAGCAATGTTCATTTGCACATGGCAAATTTTGAATATTTTCTCTCTCCTTTTTTTTTTATTGAACTCAGGATTGTACAAAAAATCTGTTGAAACAGAATTATCTACATTCAAAATTCACGGTCTCTTTAATTCTCTTCATGGAAACTGAGATATCTATGTGTTTGCCACAGCAACTAAGGTGTTCTGTTGAGCATGAGTTCAGCTTAATTTCTTGACTGCATTTCGATGGGCACGGAACACAAACATCCGTGCTCCTGGATTTAGGTGCACATTAATCTCGGGCATCAGATTTAATCTAGAGCTCCCTCCCCACTACATGCCGCCTCTCGTAGCGCATGTGTCTGCTTTAAAAAAAGTCAATCACCGTGATTTGATTTTTGAGGTATCTTACATGTTTTTCCTATTGGGGGTATGGGTAGGCATTTACTAGCAGACATTCTCCATGCACCAGTGTTGAATGCTAATACTCATTACAGCTCTGGCAACGGTGTGAATAAGGAAAATAATAAGACCAGAACAAGAGACTATCACAAACATTTAAGCCGTGGTTGCGGCTTCGCACTTAGTGACCCTGTCGCTGTTTCTTCTTGCAGTATATGTTTGATTTCTCCTGCCTGTCCCGGCGGCAACGAATAATACAGCGAAACCGCACGGAACGCCTGAGCGACCTGTTAGACTGGAAAAACCTAGGAGTGGTAAGCTTGCACAGCTTGACTTCTACGAATGTAGCAGACTGTGTACGTTATTATAGAAAAAAAAAAAAGATTGAAAGCAAGTTACGCACACTCGAGAAAAGATAAAAATTTATTTCTTCACCAAATTAACGAAGCTTAAATGCCATTATGACTGTGCTTTTCTGTAACAGCTGAAGTTCAAGATGCAGCTGCCTCCTAAGTGTGACAATGTGGTGCTTCGTGCTGACTATATTTTTTGCGCAGCATCCTTTTTTTTTGTGTGTGTCTATGAAAGAACAGGAGCACGTGCTGTAAATGTGTATCATTTGTCCTTGGCAATATCAATACAAACTGGCACGAATAGAGCTCAGGCTTCAGAGTTAAGGGCTAAATGAGAACTCTCTAAAATATATACACACATACAAATGAGCACATTGGTGAGTGCTCGTTTTAGTTAATGCAGCTGCAGAGTATACGATTTGTGAAAGTGCAAGGCATGATGCAATCACTTTCTCAGCAGCAGGAGAGTACAGAGGCAGCTTGATGATGTCGCACGGTACACTGGCACCTGCCAGCTCACCTAAATTTTTTGTAATGTTTATGAATGTTGCGTCAAGTTTGACTAAAACGAAGTTGTGTTCACGAAAGAGTTTCGATCCTTAGTCCCTAAACTTTCAGTTGGAAATCTTTTGATAGTAAAAGGGTGCAAGAGGGATACATTTCTTCAAGCAAGTTTATACAGAGAAGTTCCTGAAGCAGGTGAAAACGGCAACACTAAGGTCACTGAATAAGTTGCTGTGATCTAATGAGTTGCTTGTCATACTGCGCCAGGTTTCTTGCAGCTTGTATGCTACATCTAAAGTTAAATAATCTTTAAGAAAAGGCAGGTGTATCTTTGGAAAGGTGTGTGGTCAAGGAAACCATTTAAAAAAAATGTGTGCTATTTGAGACCAACCCCAAAATGTAATCTAAAGCCATGTTTTTTTCCCCCCACAACGTAGAAGTTACGTCAGAATGAACAGTAATGAAGTGTTTTGCATAAAAGTGGACAATCCTCTTCCTGTGTCTGTGTTGTGTATGTCTACATCACTGCACAACTGAATGTCTAAGCTGTGAACATCATGAGGTCAATGTAACAGGCTAAGAGCCCCTAGATCCTGTTCAGAAAACCTATCTTGTTTACTTTATACTGCCGTTCAGAGCAGGATTCAGTTAGAAAAAAATAACTGAATGAATTGAAGAATAAAAAATAGCAATTAACAACTCTAAAAACAATTGTTTCCTCTAAACAGGTGTTGGGTTATTTACAGCCAGGCCTCAACTGAACTTAGTTCACCTGGTTTTCAAGGAACTGTATAACTGCAACAAAATTTTAGACTGTATAAAAGGTCTAGCTTAAGATAATGTAATTCCAAGAAGCATCCGTGCAAAATTTTACATTTTGAATATGAGTGGAAACGTCTCAAAAAAGCTGGCAAAAAATAGCTATTTTTGATACTGAAACTGAAGACAAACGTCACCATTATCGCTCACTAGAAAAAACGCATGACCTAGAATGTGTTCTCAGCATGACCGTCGAGATTAGGTGGTGCCCGCGCCACAATGAAATATCCCAGAAGCAACGACCTGGGACTTGTGTCAAAGCTGCTAACCACCAGCTGCACATGTCATCTTCTGAGATGCTGTTTAGAGGCTGCTAATAACAAAATTATGCTATTACCAGTGCTGTGGCTTTGCTAATATTGTTTCAGTGGTATGTTATACTGCCAATTTATAACCAGTTTAGCAAAGGTGAGATTTTGCTGCAATTGGCCTTTCTAAGGGGCTAATGCATCAAATTTTCAGGCTTGAATCCTACATTGCATGTTAAACTGTACACGTCCCACGGCAAGCTGGCAAAGCTTTAGTGCATCAGGTACAATTATAGTTGAAATGTACTGTAGTCTGGCAACACTGACGAGTGACATTTATAGAGTTCATATACCAACCTTGAGCAAAAGCTGGGTAAAAAAAATTCTCTGACGATTATGATACTCCCTAATGTGAAATATTAGTGGAGCTCCGTACATGTTTTCATTTTGTGATATATATTGGCTGGCATGGACAATCTCTGTGGTGCTGCATATTGCAAACTGAGCAAAGTGTGGCACAACTGCCTTGCTAATCGGGAGATAATGCGAGGCAGCGCGTGGGTGACGCATGGGCGCGATTCACAACAGCCGCCACAGAGAGACCTCTGCTCATGCAGCACTTTGTCTCCATATATGGTATTGGTGAACACGCTTGCTGCATGCCATCAGTGAAGAGACAAGGGCGCACTACTCTGGTGCCATCTCGTAGCAGCCGTCACAGCGCTACGCCACTACAAGATGCAGCACTACGCTTTTCTTCTCACACTTTCACCATAACCTCCTCCTCCTCTGTTTTTCACCTTATGGTTCCACTGCACCCTCCTCCTCATGCTCTCTCCACTATCACCATTTTTCATCTCCTGCTGCGCTCGACGTTCGCTCTTTCATCCTTCGCTGTGCTCGCGTGCTTGGTTACGCCAAGGGACGATGCCAAGGGATGCCAACACTAAATGCAGGAACGGGTGCTTAAGAGCTGTGCTCTAAACATGGCAACTGCAAAGGTGCTGTCATGTTTTCTATAACTCCTTGTTGCAGCACTATTAAAATATTTAAAATATTAAGCAAAAACAAGCATTTACACATAGCATGTACGTCTGGCCAATGTTTCTCAGAAAGACTAGATGGCTATTTATAAAATATGATGTAAAATTTACGGTGCCTGAAAGGATGTATTTGCAGGCACCTGAACCAGATGGAGCCACCATACTAAAGGTGGCTCAGGATCGCTTTGATTGCGCGACTCATCCGAGTTGTATCTCGTCTTCTGCACCTGTGTGCCTGCATGGGGTAGCAAAGGCGGCGCCCTTGTGGTTGCCAATTTTAATGCTTGGCTGCTATAGGGAGATTTTCCTCTAGAGTTGTTTATATTAACTCTGTAGATGAAATGAGCTGCATTGTATGTGGTCAGTGTGCATGATATATACCTGAGCATTGACACGCAGTTTTGTTTTCTTGTGTGCGTCTCAGTAATCAGCTGGAGATACTAGAAAAATAATTGTAGGCATAATGAAATGCCGATGCTCTTGCTGCACCATTGGGTGTGGAGGAAGGAGGGTCTGGCACACCGCTGATAAAGTTTTGGAATTTTCCAGAGCAAGCAACAGTGGCCTTGTACTTATTGATGTCACACGAGACATGCCAAATGGTCACTGTCTATGAGAGAGACTTAGAAACAGTGATTTCACATTCAAATTTTGGTTTCAAAATATGTGATGAGTTCATATATATATATATATATATTGTATTGGTCCCTCTACATTCAGTCACATAGATAAACTGAGAATAGTTGGACGAGTATCTCATGGGCAATGATAATGTACAAAGGATAATGACAAAGATAAGACAAAGGACAATGTACAAAAGATGCCCTGTGACTTTCACTGTACCGGCTATTACTGCCATTAGTGTGAAGTGCCATGACAAACCGCTGTGCAGCCCAAGCACACACACACTGAAATTTGAGCTCAGCATCTGAGCACATAACATGTCATGCCTTCTTTATTTTCGTGCAGTACTACAGGAAGGCGCGACAAATGGCCCTGCACAAGACGCATCCCGAGCTCTTAGAAGGCGACGTTGGGGTAAGTTGATATTCAGCAGTAGTACTTGTGTCCAAGGATAACTTGGGCTGCATCAAAACTTTTAGTTATTGGTATAACACTTGCGTGGGCACGAGTTTGATGGAAGCCTGTGCACTCAGTGAGTGCAGTTGAAAGTGACCTAACTGTTTAATTTCGAAGTTCTTTCCTCAAAAGTGTATGAAATTTCCAAATCCTTTCTCTTACATAGCCAATATTTTGCAAGTAATGCTTCAAAAAAAAAAACAATTGGCTGTAAGGTTTATTCTACGTATTCAATGAAAACATTGCATATGGTGGCAGCAAGAAGTTTTTCGCAAAGTCTGCAATGATATTCTGTGCACTCACGACAGCAAAGTTAGACTAGAATATGACATGCATGAGTGTGTAAAGTCTGCAGTTATCAGTGGAATGAGCTGATGTAACTCATTACCACAGAGAAAGTCAAAGTGCACTGTGAATGACCACAGTTCAACCTTAGAAATATTGATACCAACTGTCAACAAACGTAGCTCAGGCTTAGTGGTTAAAGATATAACTGAGCAATTGCCAAAATAAACACATGTAAAGAAAAGCAAGTTGGTGAGTGCTCGTATTAGTTAGAGTATGTGATCTATGAAAGTTTGACTTGAATAAAATGGAAATGCATTTTGTGTGTTGCAATTTGCACCTTGATTTGGCCCAGCGGTACACAAACAGGCTAAGCAATTTTTCATATGCAGAATAACCACCGAGCAGTAGCAACATGATTCCCATTTTTAATGGAGCAACTTGTGTATGACAGACATTACACACCTTTGTCCTGCGTGGATTGACCTTCATAATGACACAGATAATAGCACCCTTTACATGAGCTTATTGGTTAGTATGGGTAAAAATAGCAATTACAGTAGTGTGAATTGCTTGACAGAACAAATGCTGAATCACCCTGCAGTGTTTGGCAGAGCTGTAATAGTTTTCTTCGTGTTACATCTGCACAACCACTGGTGGCTGCCGATAATTAAACACAAGAAATAAGGAACGTATCAGCAGACAGTAGCTCAGGCATTGTAAAAGCACAGGCTAGCATTTGCTGTGTGAGGCGTGCTCATGCCCAAGTGCCTGTGCATGCACTTCACTGTTGTCTTCCAAGACGACACATCACTTAGCAAAGTTAAATGACAGGCAAGGCTAACAGGTTACTGTGCTGAACACTCCAGTATTGTAACAAATGGTATGGCCAAGCCCTTTACACAGGGCAGCATGTTTGACTGCACTGCCATTTCCCTCCTCTCCTGAAAACTTTCCGTTCTCAATGCACCTGTCGAGCAGTCTTTAACAGGAGACTTCTGCTGCCCCATTTCCCTGCCTCCTACTTGCAAATATTTCCAGCCCAAGCTGCAAATGCGGTATCCCCGGCCCATGTCAGAACCGCCATCACCGTCGGCATCTCGTACTTCCACGCCAGCACCCTCGGAGCATGGTAGCGAAGATGAGGAGGAGGAAGAAGAAAATGAGGATGACGAGGAATACGCCGACGCTGTGGAGCGAGAGGCACTCAGCAGCAAATAGGCCGTTGACACTTTCCTATCCCCTCCTCCACCCTCTGTGTTGTAGCGATGTGATCTGAAATGCTCCATGTGGTACGAGTAAGCAAGCGGGAAGCGAAAGGCCCCCCCGGTGAAGAAGCTCTGTCGGTTTGTCATACTTTGTTTAGGTAGCCATTTCAAAACAAGTTTTTGTTGTGCTGATTGGCACTTCCCCTTGTGAATCACATCCCATGACTTCATTCTGAATTGCCTGTGTTCCGCAGGGGTTGCCTTCAAGCCAGACTCTGTCATGTTATGCTTACGAGCTGATTATTTTTGCTGCTTTTAACCAACATGTGGATAGTGCATGGAGGAACGACCGGCTTACTGCTGCACAAGCGAGGTGAACAGCGCAAAGTTCTCTTGCACAGCTGTTCCAACGGTGGCTGTTCTTGAGGCTAATGCAAAACCCTGTCAGTGGTAGCGTATTCAGATTGCTACACATCCCACCCCTATAGTCATTCCCTCATAGTAGCATCGGTAAAGGAAAAAAAAAAAAACGGTGATGGCTATTTCTTTACGGGGTTGAAGGTTCACTATTAGTCTCTTTACTCTTTGCCATGGCTGTATATCTCGCATGCAATATTTGGTAGTATTTTTGTCTGGTAAAACCAAGCTCTGCAGTCATTACAACTGTGGTCCTCAATAACTCTGAAGTGGTGAACCATGCTCACTACAAGAAATATCAAATGTGCAGTTTCGGTTCATTGTTGTGAGAAGCCAGGCATCAACAGTAGTCATCTGCTATAATGCTTGTCGTGGCGTTGCTACTTTTCAGCTGCTGTTCCTGGGCAGCAGTTTTTATTACTTTTTCTTTTCATTGATGTCTAAGCCACTGTTGCTTCCTGTCGTCGGCACTTGTCACCGAGTGTTGCGCTAGTCCCTTTCCTGTCCCTCTCCCATCTTCCTTTCTTCACATTGAGCTCGTGGAGACTCGATGCCCCCCAAGTCTCACATTCTTGACTTGTTCCTTCTGATCAGAGGGATCCAAGAAAGATGCCAATGTATCTCACAACATGTCCTTGCCCCTTCTACAACCCAAAGCAATTTGTGTGTTAAATTGCTACAATTTTAAACTTCTCTGTACTAGTGCCATTGGGTGCATTGTTTTGGCGGGTGTGAATGGGTAACTGAGCCTCGAAGTAGACAGTTTGAATCTAGCGATGTTCCAGAAATGTACCCGTGTGTGTGGACTGTCACTGCTTTTTCTTTTTTCTTTATTGCAAGAACAGTTTACCTGTCGTGTTGTCTTAGGCATGCTGCGTCTCCATTGCTGCAGTTTGAGCTAATTTTTCTTGCTGGTCAGCATCGTTTTTTTTTTTGTGCGCATCTGTGAATTTTTAAAAGGTGCGCGTGAATAGCATCTAGTACAAAATGTGGGCTGATAGTTACGGGAGTTATTTGCCAGTATTAGTTAACAAAATGCCCCTTTTTTATGTTGTGCTGGTGGCCTTTTACTTTGAAGTTGTCCGCCTCTGTAAACAAAAAAGTTTTTGGGGCGTAACTGATAACACAACTTGAATGTCATCCAAGTGTTCCTCTAGGTTCTTTTTCTTTTTAAAGTGGCCTTGAACCATTTCTTATCAAAGAAGAGAAAGGCATTTGAAGTGAAAATAGGCCATTTCAGAAATACTTAGCCACAAAAAGTGCTTCAATGCCTTGCACTGTGAAGGCTATGGCGAAATTGGGCGTGCCCACAACACTCCGCCTTCTAAATGTCACCGTGGTGCACAGTTCAAATTTCATTTTAAATGTTAACGTAGACACCACGACTTTCGATTTTGGTGCCTACGGCACACTAAATGTAAGCCAAATGCAGTTGTCCTCAGCAAGCTGCAGTGCATTTAGCCAGTGGACTCGTAGTGGTACCCTGCGGTGGCTGTGGTAACTATGTTACGCAGCCGGCCGCAGCAACATATGGGAATCTGCTTTATTATGAAATAAAGCGTCCAGAAGAGAGTGAGGTGCAGGCTTCTGTTTGAAAAGAGAGTGTTTGAGAGAAACGTGACTTTGCACTATCCTTGCGAGCACCCACCGCATACGACAGTTAAACTTGGCAGAGATGTTCACAGCAGCATATGCTACCTGCGGACTATGCTATTTCACCAAGCCCGAGGGGTGGTTCAGGGCCCCTTTAACATTGCACACCAATACTCAAGCCTCGTTGATGAACCTGTTGGGCAATCTTGTACACTTCAAAATTTCACTGTGTGTGTCTCTAAAAATTGTGCCATATGTTGTATATTTCTGCAGGAAATGGAGTCAAAATGGAAGCAAAAAAAAGGAAAATCTTGCCCCCTCTAATTTTTCTAAAAGTTATATTGAATTGTTGTGTGCTACTCTTCAACACACAAATGAGTTAAGTGGTGCTTTGCAGCCAAATGTATTTACAAATGGATAAAGAAAGGCGTTGAGTCTTGTGTAGGTCTGTGTTTTACAAAGTCTATTTCATTCTATCCTTCACCTACCCCCAACCCTCCCAACCCATTGTGGTTTAGGACTGCAAAATAAATTTTTCAGGGCACTGCACCTAGTGGAGTATTTTTTTTTTTACTTGTTACTGCAGCTAAAAGCTACTTTGTGTTGTAACAGAGACTTGGGAGCCCCTTTTACAGATACAATCCATGTGATAGAAAAATGATGGGACTTCAATACCAGCATTAGCATAAGTATTTGTTTCCCTGCTTGGCTTTTGCAACAATGACTTCTTTATACAGGTTGTTGCTGTGATTGCCTTGTGTATGGACCAAAGCCAGGTGTATTTCTAGATTTTTTTTTTTTAAGACTGCTTTAAACAATGCGTGTATGTGGTGTATTTAGTTCTGTTGTGTTTGGCTGAGCATAAGGGGACTCCAGGCATGGGGGATGCCAACTAGCATTTCAAACACTTTCAACACTCTTTATTGCGCACTTCTGAGGCGAGTCCTGAGCAGCTGCGCAGGCAGCAAGCACCTCTCAGACTGCTACAGCTGTTAGGATGCAGTAGACCACAGAACCTGAAGTTCTCCAAGGGAATGTTCATAGCAACTGCAATCCCAGAGCAAGTCCGGTGCTCATTAGTCATATATGTATCGGTGCCTGTTCGAACACTGGTTAGTGAATGATTCTAGGCACGTGTCGCCATAAACACCAGCAGTGTCGTGGCCGCATCTCCATGGAAATAGTGCACTTTCTCCCATTTGTGTTGCCTTTCTTTAATGAAGGGCATGTTTTACAGCAAGCATGTGCGATAGATTTGGTATCACCTTCAAATTATTTTTATTTGTGATCTTACTCATCTGCTCACAGATGAGTGACTCACCTGCAAACAAGCGCGTAAACTGCATGAAGCCCACTAACTTAAATTGTCCATCGCAACACGGTTTTCCACATGCGAGAGCAGGAAGTAAAGCGACATGTTATGCTAAAACTTGGTGTCGGTGTCGCACTTCCACCATTTTCACATCGCTACAAAAAGCAAAGTACCAGTCCAGTACCAAAGCCCTTGGACTGGTACCAAAGCATTGGCCGAGTGCCCAAAAGCTGCACAGGTAATTTCATGCTTTCTGCTCCAATGCAACCAATGTGTGGTTGTATGACAGTATTCCACTATTAGTTGAAGGCAAGCTGATGTGTCAGCATGATATGCAGATAGGCCAATGACAGGCTATTCAACATTACATAGTATCCGAGATGTCTAGGCAGATTAGCAAGTGATATGCTGAAAAATGGGCTATTGTAAAGAGACTAGGCTGAACAGTCAACAAATGGACCATGCCTGATTGATCAGAGAAGAAAAAAGCTACTTAAATCTATAGAAGGCTGCCATGAGCACACTAGTAAGTACTGCAGAAGAGTAGTTTACTCATAGGACTTACTTTTCGCTTTAGTGTTTCTTTCAACCACAGTTGACGAATCATTGAGATATTGCTCAGAGGCTAACCTGATGGTTAGGGATTGGAATTTGAAAAAATTCCATGTTGCCTTGTATGCCTTGTGCATACCTTGCAGACAGAAAAAAAAGTGCCCTCCTCTTGGGGAAGCTGCATGTTTTGTTTCTGTGCTCTAAGAGGATTTCTGCAACCTACATCTCTATTATGTGCCTTAATTTTAATATTGTGCACCACAGCAATCACTGTAGTCATGATTGTGGACATAAATTTGGCACACAGTCAAATACAGTAGAAAGTAATTGATATGATCCTGTTACGTACAATTTCCTGGCACCAATATTCACGATCGAGAACACGAAAAATGACCCATCAGAGTTACGATTCTTATATCGCCGGTCCATACGTTCCTGGAAAACACAATCTTTCAGCACTACCAATCATTCAGTACATTGCCCAACTGTGATGTTATGATACGTTTTCCGGCCACTTGTACTCATGTAAACCAGAAAATGCGTGAGGTGTGTGCGATTGAGAACAGTAGCCGCCTGCTGCAACAGCTTCACCGCAATACTCGCTGCCCATCGCTTGAAAATACCGGCGCGCACCCAGTTTCTTATCCTGGTCACCTCTAGGGTTGTTGCACGTCGCCAACCCTATTGTGATGAGCAGCATATCTGATTTACAGTGCATGGGGCGTAGTGCCGTTGGCAGCTTACTGCACGCTTTTAGTAGGCAACAACCCAAACGCGCCACCATTCCTTGCTACAGCTGGCGCGATGCGAGCATTAAGTTTTGCTCCGGTGGCATCCGGCATCGCCCACCAGTATGATTTCGTTTTGGTTTCCTATTCCGGTCATGAAACACTATGCAATAGGAATAGCTTCACCAGCTCGACGCACATATCGTGCCACAACTATTCGAGAAACGCTTCACATTACGTAAATGTCAGCAACAGTTGAGTTTTTCAAATTCTGTAGATACTTCGGATCGTACATTATCTTGGTTAGTACGATTTTTCTTTTTTTTTTTTCTTCACAACACATGAATGAGGTTCTGCTGTACAGGATCAAGTCGAGCAACATGCAAGGTGACATAAATTTCCTTTGGGTGGAGCCGAGGGACTTGTTCACAAATTGGTAGACAGTACTACAAGGAGATTAGCCCTGTTAAAGGCAAATGGGTCATCAACCTGTAATGCTAGATTGCATCTAAATAAATTTTGTTGAGTACAATTTATCAATTGTAAATGGGGTACATTATGATATCATAAGAGCTCATACCGCACTTCCACAGTTGTGCTGATTTCATCCTATGTTTACACCATTATCTTGCTTACAAAAGCTCTGTCATCGGTAAAGTAACACTTTGGACTCTCTAGAACACTTAAATTCCACCGCATCGGCTCAATTTCAATATTTGCATTTAGTGACCCACAAGCAGAAGCTAAAGTAAACAGTATAAGCGCAAGCACACAAAGCAGACAAATGGCTGCATCAGAGCTGTTCAGTACAAGGTGAGTATGATGGATAAATCATCGCAGTGCTTGTTCATCTTCATTCCTTCCTTGCCTGTGCTCTGCCTGTTAAAAACCTGGAACCTGTAGGCCTCTTCCCAATTTCTCAGACAGGTTGATGGGAAAAGTGTTTCAGCGGCTCTGTGTGACTGTCTTGTCGTGCTGTCATGTACTTCATAAAATGACAGCCTTGCACCGTTTACACATTAACAAACTTCTGTAAACACCTCTGACACCAAGAAAGCTTGTTCTTGATGTATGATTGGGTGTAAGGTTGGTGCTGTGCGTGTCGGCTCCTGCATCTGTGTTGTGTACCTGTGCTGTGTGTCTAACTGTACCTTACAGGAACCCCCTGCACCTTCAGGAAATAAGCCGGCGCTAATGCTTGGTGCATGAATCCACAAACTCGTCAAACCTAATCCTTAGCCCCGCAACTTCCAACTTATCAAACCCCACAACTTCCAACTTATCATTTTGGATGCACTGAATTTGATACCACAAAATGCTAATTTAAATTTGGGAAACTTGACACAAAACCCATAGTGGCACTCTTGGTACACTGAAGCCGAGTTTCTGTCTTGGATAACTCGGCAAACCAACTACATAAATTTCTGTATTGATATTCAACTGAAATAACATTGCATTGATTTTTTCGCACCAATGTGCTCTCCATGGCCATGAACTTGAACACGAAATGGAAGATGGAATGGTTTTTGGGCTTTGTAGGGCTAATGTCGCACCATAGTCACACTAACGAAAGCCTCTGTAAGACGATGTCTCACACCCCTCGTCTCTGCATGCATGAGCACATTCATTCAAACCTTTCACAGCCAAGCACTACTTCCAACCCCTTCCACACTCGTGCAAGAAATAGTGCAGTGTTTACAGTTCATCTCGTTATGTTTAATTAAACCTATAAAATGTCTCTCTTCCAGACAAGGTCACCGGTATTGTTACCCAGTGCAGGTTCTCTTCTCAACTGACGCTGGAGCACCCATCTTCACTTCTACTCCGAAGCAATAAAACACATCTGTTTTGCAGTTGTACAGCACATATTCATGCGCTGCTTCGTAGCGACTTCATAAAAATGTCCATTCTGCATCCATCGGCAGCAGGACTTTGCACAAATTATACAAATTTTACATAAAGATTAGAATAAGATAGCTTAGGATGGGTTTCTTCAATAAGGTTAGAGTAGGCAGGCTGGGATGTACTTGCAGACAACTTCCTGTGGCAATGACAAAAAAAAAAAAAAAAAACTACAGGGTTGAGCTTTTGCGAACATGCTACTGTGCCAAGTAGTCTGGCAGAGTGTGACAGCATTTTGGTTTCTTAGAGCAGAAACTAAATGAGCAAAGCTTCCATCTGCAATGGCTTCACATTTTCCAAATGTGGAAGAGAGAAACGAGTAACACTCGGTGGTGTACAGTGGTCGCTGGATAAATGAAACTTGCTTAAATGAAAATGTGTGGCAACAATGATGTCAACTTTGGTTGGCCATCCATAGGCACAATGTCTACAAACTTGGGTTAAAGGGAAATTTATCTGAAACTACCACTACCTCATCAACTTGTGGAACAGGAAGCCTGACAGACATAGTAAATTGTGGTGCTATAGATAGTAAAGAAAGTTCATTCGATCACACAGTTGCTAAAAAGTTCATGCAAATGGAGTTGCCACAGCGTTCGAGTTATGAAGAAGGCAAGCTATGACTCCAGAGGAGGAAGAGAGTAGTAGGTAAAGGATCTTGCAGTTGGGCTGCCACTGCTGCTTCACTCGCACTGCCAGGAATAAGAGGCCACAGATGATTCCCTCGTTACCTGCTCTGAGGAGACTGTTGTAAACGTGATCAGAAGTTTGTGGCAAAAATTACAATTCTATTTATTAAAATGCGTTATTAAATGCAAATGCATTTTAATGCATTTGCATTTTTAAGGTACTTCACACACTTTCTGTGGGCTAGCTAGTTATGTTTGTATGGAACTGCATCTGACCATTTTCCCACCTACTTGGGTAACTGGGTAGTCCATGGTTGAATGAGTAGCACATCGGGCTCCTATGCTGTGGGAACAGGGCTTGACACCAGCCATTGAACCAACTTGGGTCACTGAGTATGTGGCAACGTGTACATATCTGCTGCTCCTAAATGAAGCTCTTTCACGCCAACATGGGTCACTGTAGATGCAGGACTGGGTAGGTACCACTATTCAATGAAACCCTTTGATGCCAACTTCGGTCACTGGGTATGTGCCCGTAGGTAGCCGTAGGTGTGTGTCGCTTTCCAATGAACATCTTTGACGCCAACTTGGGTAACTAGGCATGTGACACCGGCAATGCGCCGCTCTACAAGGACAAAAACGTTCCTTAAATTTATCCGAAGCTGAGCAGAATCGAACCAGCATCGGTGTGTTCCTCAAGGACAGAAACCCGGTGCTTTAGCAGGCTGCACCACAAATTCACTGGTTATGTGCCGCTCTTCAATGAACTTCTCAGCATTCACAGGCACCAACGCACCATGCTTTTAGTCTTGGAGGTCACGCACCAACTTATTGGAAGTATCACTATATTCTGTTTCAGTAGGTTCTTGCAGCACTTGGAAGTTACAAGCTTCTTCGACCAATCGGGTGGGCGAACACATCTTAAAGGTCCCCTTCCGCGCCCTGTCGTTTGCTAGCAGCGAGTGATGCAGCGCAGGCAGCAGCAGCATCTACGAAGACTGCAACTATGCAGCGAGATCAGCAGTTGTGATAACAGCAGTAGAAAATTCATTCCATATTCACTCTGACTCCAAAGAGGTGCGAGTCTTCAAGACATTTCAAGATACAGAACAGGAGGAAGCGGAGAATTTACAAAGAACAGTTGTCCAGCATGTCGCACAGGATGGTGGCGCCACCTCTTGATCCCTCTTTTAATGTCCACTTGAACACAGTGTGCTTGCTGACATATGTAAGCACAGCAGTTTTTTTAATTAGAATTCATGCACGTTTACCACACTCCTTACGCACCATTACAACCATGTTCAATGCTATCTTACTCTTTCCTTTCATATAATCGAGCAGCCCGGTAAGGTACCACAAGCAAGTCACCAGATGCCATTTTTGGGAACGACGAAGCACTACCTAAGGAGTCGTCCTGCACGGTGTTATGACTGTGCCAACACCTATGAATCTAGCCACTGTCAAAGCAATTTTTTGTTTGTACTTTTTAAACGCAGATTAACGTCTATATGACAGAGTCACATTAATATTTCATTCTTTGCACGTTTTCATTCGAGCAAATGGAGAACCCTACTTTCAGTATTGTGGAGCCTCAATAGACATTTTATTAAAGAAACGAGGCGAAATCGTGCAATAAGTCTCTCTACTACTTGCAGAGAAGCTTCAATGTAAGCACCTGCTGACCAGACCACTTGTCAAGGCCATTTAGTCAACCAACGGGTTCCGAACTATGGCACTACATTTTGCTGCACAAGAATCTGCGCTCGCAGGTCTTGTAACGTTGGCTGTGCTGCGAGGAACTACTGAAAAGGAGTATAGATGGCACAGTGTGTCCAGATGGAAGCACGAAACAGGAGTCCCGCTGCAGTACATGCTTCATAAACAACTTATTTTGACGGTGGCAATACATTGTGCCACTACCGGGTGCTTCGGCGAAGACTTCCTGCAATTTTTAAAAATTTCCTGTGGCAGATAGAATAATTCTAGTCCATGAGCTGGTCTACTCGAAGAAGTGGGCATTGCTTGCACAAGCAGTTGAAATGCATAATTGACTAATTAACAAAAGGTCACTAGTTACCTATGGCACATATTGCAAGTGAGAAATTATAGCCGGGAAGTTCTCAAGGCGGATCCACTTGGAACAAATTCTCAGGATGACACCAGTTTCAAGATATTAATTTCTGAACTTCGTGAAAAAGTACATTGGTGGTCCAGTTACTCTTGTGCTTCAATGCACAAAAAGCCGTTTTTATAAAGGAGCCCTGAACCACCTCTCGGGCTTGGTGAAATAACATAGTCCTTGGGTAGCATACGCTGCTGTGAACATCTCAGCCAAGTTTTGCTGTCGTACACAGTGCGTGGAGCTCGCAAGTGGATTGCGAAGTCACCTTTCTCTTAATCTCTCCTCTAGACGTACTATTTCGTCATCGGACGCGCTATTTCGTCATTCTCTTAAACGGCTGCTATTGGGCGATAGCTGACATCAGCTGCTATCAGCTACATGGCATAGATATCGCAGCCACCATGGGGTACCGCCGTGGAGTGCCGCCACGAATCCAATGGCTAAGCGTACTGCGGCTCGCTGAGGACAACTGCGTTTGGCTTATGTTTAGTGCATTGTAGGTACCAAAGGCGGAAGTCGTAGCACCCCCAAAATTAAATTAGTACTGTGCGCAACGGTGCAAGGTGGCGTGTTGTGGGCACGCCCCACTGCACCGTAGCCTTCAAAGTGCAAGGCATTGAAGAAGGAACGGGAGCACAGCAGAGGCCATGTTTGATAACTCCGCTTCTGCTGAACACATTGAAGTATTTTTTGTGGCAAAGTATTTCTGAAATACCCTATTTTTACTTCAAATGCCTTTCTCCACTCTGATAAAAAGTAGTTCAGGGCCCCTTTAAAGAAGTGGAACGACAGTGCATTTTTACCGAAAGTTTGATGGCGCATATCTTGTAAATCGTGTCATCCACACAATTATTTCCGAGCGGATCCACCTTGTGAACTCCCCGGCTAGAATTTCTAAATTGCAATATGCGCTGTGAGGTAATTAGTTTATTTCATATTGTCTTAATTAATCAATTATGCATTTCAACTGTTTTGTGCAAGTAATGTCCAGCTCTTCGAGTAGACCAGCTCGTGAACTATAATTGTGCTGTCTGCCACAGGCAATCTTTAAAAATTGCTCAAAGCCTTTGCAGAAACACCCAGTATATTAATTCAATGCTAAATGTATTACCATAAAATGTCATCGTGAGATGGGTTCTGACTAATTTTTTTAACAGCCACAAGATTGAACTGCTGGCTGTTTTGCACGAAAACAAAATTTACTGTTTGCTATCACACGAACCAAGATGGAAGGGAATGCTACTAAGCCTCATAAGTAGGCTGATGAAAAGTGGCTGTAAGGACTCCAGAGCAGTTACCCATTGGTCTCGCCCAACCTAGCCCCTGCGCTTACTTTTGCATTTTCAGATTTATGTTGTAGGACTTGTGCAGCTGCAGCTTTTGGTAGCAAATTATACGGAGCTGATATGCAGTTGAATGCTCAGCATTCCCACTTCAGCTCCAATAATTTACAAACTAGCCATAGTAACAATGGCTATCATGAGAAGTTTAACGAGAGGGAAGGCAGTAAGCCCAGCCAGACAAATCACCTGCCTTTTGGCCTGCTACTTTGCACTAAGGGGGAAGGGGGGTAGGCAGAATGGTAAAGGAATATTAATAGCTTTTTTAATTAAAATGCGATAATAGCTTTAGTATTCCTTTAATTGATTTATATTTCTCATTCACACACCCATTCAGAAAAGAGCACTGGTAATAATTACAATTAACTGTTTATTGGTGCATGCATGAAGATAAAGAAAAATGCTTAAAGCATTCTTAATATGCCACTGCAAAGTGGCTGTACATATGTAAACTGTAGAGAGTTGCATCCAAACCAGCTGTACCAGTGTACAAAGTGATCAGAAGAGCAGTACAAAACATGGTTGAATCAACACTATATGCCAACCAAATGTGGCACACCCATTGGCTCATACCCAATGGTTCAGAAACATGCCTACAGGTTTTATGGTATTTATGAGCATCTCAATGTCCTGCTTCGCTGGCATGCCTCGAGTTCTATGGCTGCAGAGTAAGGCCAGATGGAATTGCACATATAATGTAATCACTGAGTGACCGACTGATGAACTGATCATCTTACTGACTGGGTTCAACATCCTAATGCAACACAGGTCTGTAAAAGGAGTCATGGTGGAGGACCATCTGTTCTTTTAATGCGCGCACAAGATTCAGCAAAAAGTGTTTCTGTATCACGCCAAATTGTAATGTGGAGAGAGAGAAAAGAAACTTTATGCAGAACAGCATGCAAGCAAAGCGAGCAGAGGTTGCTCCTCCACTCTGCAGTGAGTGGTCGCTTCAGTTTAGAAACACAGCGACCTTAGCTGCCCTTCTCGCTTGGTTGACTAGTTCAAGCTGGTCCGTCAGGTCTGAGCTGGACAGTGCTGCATCACATAGCCATGTGGTGGCGTGCATTATGGGTGTGACCTCTGGTGTCCTTGCGCATGCCCTTACCATATGGTGGAGCATAGCGCATTCATCGCAGTGTCGGCATTTATAAGAATACAGCACAGAATGTATAGCATGGTGCAGACACAAGCATAGATATGTGTATGTTTGGAGTTTCTGCCATACTATAGCTTCCTCTTGCGTGACAGTGTTATGTGGCAGTGGTAGTGTTCTTCATTGCAGGCAGTAGTGTTATAGGATGCGCATGTAGGATGATGGTATTGGTTCGGAGCGTAACAGCTTGGCGCCTCTCGCGTGGCTCCCGGTGTGCATATGCTCGAGCAAAATACTCATGCCCCAGAGTCCACAAAATGTGTACATATGGGGGGCGCTGGTGTGCTCCACTCAGAATACGATGTGTGGCTCTTCAAATTTTGGCATGCTGTCATTGGCTTCGTGGTCCGTTTCATCTGCTAAACTCATGTCCACAAGTGGAATATGTATAGCCGCCCCATTCTTTTACAGTTTGTCGCATTAATAATATGGCGCAAATACTGTATCCTTGCACATTAATAATAATGTGCCTGCATAAGCTCATGCGCTTGAAGCGCATGCTAGTCATAGCGTATGGTACACGGTCAATCTGCCGGGAACTATTGGCAAACTCACCCAATGTATGCTCGTGTGCTTACTTAATGGAAGGGTGTAGACACAAAGCTGCAAACTATGAAAATTGTGCGCATCATGCACTTTGCGACAACACGCACCAGGATGCAGAACGGGCCGGGGACAGGTGAACGTGAAGTGCCCCTGCTGCCACGACCATCGTAGAGACTATAGCACCACACACACCAAAATTAGGTGCTCTCGTAGTACAGCTAGCGTTCTAAAAAGCAACAAAATTTAATGTCACCACAAAAGCCTTTTGTTTTTCTCTACTTGGTTAATTTGGAGCAGGTGTGTGTTGGTGGAGGAGTGACACAATATCTGCAATAAACGACAATTTGGTACAGCATGTAGCAGCATTTCTGTCACGGCGCAGTTTGGCGCAATTGGTGTAGCGCTTTCATCAATGTGTGGGGATTTTGTCGGCGTGCTGCTCTTCCGTACGTAATATCTGATATGTTTTAAAACGAAGCATCCCGCTATCATGCTTTTTTAGTGCTTCCCTGCTGGCCTACGAGATGGGCTTCTCTGATTTCACGTACCTTGGTGTACATATCTGTTTTCTCGAGGTGAAAAGTGGCCATTCCGGTGGGGAGTACGAGCCATGTGGTACCATGTGTGCCACACTTGAGTCTGTGCCACGCCATACACCCTGCGCTGTATTATTATAAATGCCTACACTGCAATGAATGCGCAACGCTCTATTGCATGGTATTTACATAACTTATAAAGACACCGGTTTTAGCATAATATCGGTAATAACAATGAGAAGCCTCTGCATCGTCAACTTGTATGCTTTCTATGGTGAAATAACCCGCTTACTACAATGCCCCAATGCCGCATTATTGTTTATAACGATGAAGTCTGGCTGCTGGATGTTTGAGCCAAAAGGTAGTGAAATGCGAAATCCTTGAAAAGAAAAAAAGAAAATGAGAAATTCGAGCTGCTGCGTGATGGGTCGCTGCTCCGACAGCCGCCGCACGCTCATTTTCCAGCCATATCTGGGCACCTCTTTCCTGTAACCCTTCTATCTCTTCGAACACGAATGGGCTGTGCCCCATACCTCTGCACCGCCCCAACCTCTGAAACACGGATGGACCGCACCAACTGCGCTGCTCCCAGATTGCTCACATGTTGCTCGCTGGCTCCTCATTTAGCGTAGTTCTGCAAACAGCTTAATCATTCACGTTCGTCTTTGTTGGTTGCGTCAAAATCGTTCCTGGCCACATGGTTTTTCAGCCTCGTTTGACTTTCCGCCGAAATGGAAGATGGCTGATCCACCCCCTGAGCATCAGCAATGCCCGACGTTGCCAGTGAAAGGAAAGCGCTGGAAAGAAAGATTTGGAAACTATATATTTTATAAGTGCTTCTGACCGATAAGGCGATCATCGTGAACATGCTTGCGCCAGATAGCGATGGCGATGATGGCAACGATGACGCGGTACGGCAGGCTGTCTCAACGTTGTCCTCACAGGAGGGCCGGCAGATGAGTTATACACTCTAGGGCTTCGTTTTCACGAGGAACCTTCCACTGCACTACATGGAGCACCTGGATGCCTTGGAGAAGGATGTCGGCAAGTTTTGCATAAAGCATGCAAGGCTGGCGGAAATAGGGTTTTCTCATGCAAGCCAGTGAGAAGTAGGTGGCGAGATGCTTGTGGCAATCTCGCCTCAGCGTTTTTTTCTGGATTTCTCAAGCTGACAGGCTACTGCAGCAGCCTCCTTTTACAAATTGCAATTTTTTAAGGCCTCTTTTGGGGCCACCACAGCGATGCCTTGGCAGTGCTCACATATCACTTGCCACCCGTGACCACTTTTGAAGTTGTTATGGCAGTGCCATTCTTTAATGCCAACAGCCGCGGCTTGTTACACACAATTGGAGTGGCCAGGAAGCAGTTAAAGGAGTGAACACAATCAGCAGCTGCATGGAGGAAGGTGGTGGGGAGGGGCACTGGCCTACCCGCCTTTATAGTTTTCTCACAACAGCTCTGCCATCCCCCTATTTTGATTTTTTTTTCATGCAACCCGGTTATAACAATTATCGGTTATAACAATAGAATTTTCGTGGCACTTGCACATTGTTATAAGTGGGTTCGACTGTACATGTAATGTGGACGTAGCAGCTGGAAATCAAACCCACGACATTGCGCTTGGCAGAATGACGCTAATGCTACTGAACCACTGTTAAAACTTCAAAAGGCAGTACAAGAAAACAAAAGGGTTTAACTAAATTGTGCAGAGAACTTCACTTTGTGTATGTCCCTGGATGCACCAGGGATGACTTTCACTGCAACAGATGAATAAGATAGACGTTATATGAGTGATGCATTCCTTTATCTCGGAACAAAAACACCATAAGACATGATGATGTTGTGTCCCTCACATCGCAGTTCCCAACCATGAATGCCCCCCCCCCCATTAGTTCACATGCTCGGTCGACCAGCTGACCTGCTTTTTACCTGTCCATCTCAGCATGCTCGCCGGCGGTTCCACTGTCTGCAAAGCACGTTGCCAGAATGTGGGCACTGTGATCGTATTCTTCGCGCTGTTCCTCGCGGCCATGGCTTGAAGCCAGGCCGGTGCGGAGTGTGTCCTCCAGCTGAAGCTCGGGGCGACGGCACTCCTCGCGTGCACTAGGGCACACACTCACGAGTGTGTCCAGAGTGGATAGCAGGTGTTCGCGGTGGGGGCCTGGCTCGTGCCGGAGCATTGCAGCCAGCTGCTCCACAAAGCCCATTCGGATGAGCGTGTCTACAATAGAGAGCATATGACATCACATGCACTGTCAGACTGATTGACCGATTTAATAAAATCGAAGTCAAATTTCATTCACTGTTCTAGCTCGAAAAGGCAGTGACATAGAACAGACACAGAAGACGTGCACCAGCTCGCAACTGAGAATTTTATTACAGAAGAACATGTGTTACGCAAAGCCCATGCAAAAAACACACAACAGTAAAAAATCCAAGGGACCCGTGATCAGCAACAAAAAGCACGAACAAATTCCATTAATGTCACACGTGCTGGCACTGTGGAAGAATTAAGTGCTGAGAAGTGTTAATGAAAACATGGATGCATTTTACAACTGATTTACAGAACATACTTATGAAGACGGTGCTAAACACAGGATTTCTGCTAAACAGATAATACCGCAGTCACACTTTCGCTTTCAATAACCACTGAAACTAAAGCCATTGATGTGGGCGTGCCTAACTGGTTCCTTTACGCAAGCTCGGGGAAGGGAGAAAATGGTGCTTGCCGATTTCAATGATCTCCGATTTCAAGGTTACTGAAAGCGAGTGTGTGACTACGGCAGAAGACTTCATTACAGCTCGGTTTCATTTCCAAAACAGGAACGTGCGCCCCAAAGTGAAAATCTTAAATTAGTGAAACTTTGTTAATTAGCTATCACGACAATGCAGTTTGTCATGCATGTTATGCCTGCCTGTAAAACTAATCCAGTGGATGAGACAGAATTTCCCTTTATGCCATGGCACATTTTTAATAAGCCTAGTTATAAAAAAACAACCACCCGACGTGCCATGTGAATAAGAGAGAGAAAGAAAACAACCTTATTAAACACAAAACCCTAGTCTGAGCCTGTGAGAAATACAACAGTGATGGCAGATGAAAGTAAGATCTGTTTAGTAATCTTTTATTGAGAAAAAAAGAAGGAAAGAAAGAAAGAAAAAATATTATATTCATACAGATATGCTAACACGAGGCCCCATCTAAAAACTTAACAATTAACATGTGTGCTCCAAACCTGCAAGTACTGCACGCTGTACTTCAAAACTGAGATCTGCTCTGTTATTTGTGTGAACATACATTTCAAGAGAAAGCACCATAAAATAACACCCACCTCTGCTTTTCCCCTGCTGGGAACACAATGATGAAAGCAGAAAACCTGCTTTGGTTTTCAGTCTCGGCGACTCTGACTGCAGCGCCCTCAGCAACACTGAGAAGCCGTCCAATTTCTCAAACTCCAGGTACACTAAAATATTGTGGCGCACAAGACCTGAAAAGGAAATGTGCAAATTGTAATACAAGCAATGAAATGAATCTTTCTTACTCAGCGCATGGTGCAATTGTCCTTTTTATTCTTCTGTGTCCCGTCTTTGGACTGTTTTCATTTTGTTGTTTGTTGGCAATTATACAAATATTCCTACAACATTCACAACATTGGCATCATCACAGGTGCACGTGTGTGCAGTAAATCCTCATTTTAATGAAGCCATTGGAACAACGAGAAGTGTAATTTGTTTTAACTGTTTTAAATGGTATTTCATTACAAGTGCAGGGTCTCCACAGAAGCGTGGGCAGGAAGCCATAGTAGGGCAGGATGAGGATGCCAACAGCACGGGAGCTAGTAAAATGTACACGGTACTACACTCTATGGTACAGTACTATTGAGTGGGTACACTGCACCCACTCAATAGTGGGTACATGACAGTGGAAGAATTTTGCTGACAACAGTGAGCAGTTGGCTCTTCTGTTGGTCATAGGCATGTTATACAGTTAGGCACAACCAGTTGCTGCCATGTGGTGGAGTGGTGTCCACGCTTCGTCACGTGGACATTCGCAGGCCCATGTAAACTTCACGCTTCCAATTTCATAGTAAATGGGATCCGGTGCCACTGTGCTTCGATTACTGCGGTCTAAAATAAAGTGCATGCACTGCAATGAGTACCAGGAAATACTTTGAGTGAAGCAATATTTCAGTTAAGCTATTCTGTTATAAACGAGGGGTAACTGTATGCTGTCCTGGTCACCTGCAGCCCTCTCCAGGCAGCGAAAGAGAACACATAACTATTCTTAAAATGGTTGCACCCTTTATGGTGTATATTTGTCCCCCAACAATAATCGTCATCTGCATTGCTTGCGTTTCCCTTTCTTGAAAACTCGGCGCTCACTACTTCCTTGTCGAGAGTGCTGTGTCACACTGATGACGCGCAAATCATTTGTGACATGGAAGTGCCGGGCTCGCACCACCAAAGAAAGGAAATGCGAGCAAGGCAGATGACGATTATTGATGTGGGACAAGATAAGCCCCCAAAGGGCGTAAATTTTTTAAAGAGTGTCGCACTCTACGTACACCAGCCGCCCGTTGTCGAATATGACAGGCTATGCTGGAACACTGGCACGTGCTCTTCACCCCTTTTGAAAAAAAAAAAAAAGGCACTTTGGAGCTTGAGCAATGCTTCAAGAGATGCTGGCTAAACCATATTAGATAGCATAACTAGAGGCACAGCAAAAATGGATACATCAGCATGTCTCTTGTTTTGTTGCATGGCTGGGAATGCAACATGTTGGATTGCACTTGGCTACCTGCCAAGTGCATTTCAACATGTCCATCCATCACAGCAACTACACGCCTCAGCATTAACTAAGATAGCTAACCAATAAGTGTTTCCCAGCAGCACATTTCAGCAGATCTACTGGGAAGATTCCACTTCAATTTGACGACCGCCGTGTAAGACCAGCCCTAATGGCTACAACTTTACTGGTACTACTACCATGACTACAGAGATCTCTCTAATCTACAACTTGTAGTCTGCGACTTGTCCTATCACTCACACGACACAGCGTAGAGAGCTTTCAGCCGGACAGCTTCTTGAGTGGCGTCCACAAGCTGCAACAGAAACTTGAGACTATACGCAGCCTGTTTCTGGCAGTAAGGGCTGTTTTGTACCAGCTCGGCAACAAGCTCACAGGCCTTCGACTGGACTCCACTGTTTGGAAAGCAAAGTAGGTCCTCGAGCACGTCAAAGCCGCCAATCTTATGGAAATCTGTATGAGAAAAAGAAAAATAGGCTGCTCAGAGAAATCTAAACAAGGTAGCCACCACATAGACAAACACTAGTGCTGTTCGCACAACAAGAGCCATGTGTTAACTGGCACATGCACAAGCATATCTGGTATTGACACATGTAGTATAACTTAGCTAATTTACTATGAACACAAATGTATGTGTGCATGGTAAACAGAGACATGTTGCCCATAATAAAACATAGTATTTTGAGCTTATTTGATTATGAACAATATAGACTGACCATACTGACAAAGTGTAGTACTTTCAATGCCCTCCACAGTGACAGCGTAAACTGGGAAATTGTACAAGTTGGGAACATCACTGATGTTAAACCGTAGTTGAAGAGGTCACGTGTTATACTTGAACAAAGGAATGCGAAATTCAGGCACTACACATTGTTTTGTGTCAGGAGATATAATTTCAATTATATAATGTCAGGTAAGTAAACCACTTACGACATGTGTGTGTGTGTGCGTGTGCGAGAGAGAGATAGTACGAAACGGAAGTAGTTTACTTTTTCTAACTAAACCTTCTAAGTAACTTCTAGCTAACTAAACCTTCGAACTTTCAAGCAGCAATGTTGGTGAAGGTGAAAGCTTGTTGCATAAGCCTTCATAGAGTGATGTTAGTTTAATATGTATCATGACTGTTTTTTTTTTTTGTGCAGTACATGAAACATTTTGGCAACAAATCTAGCAACACCATGTAACCCCCATTTATTGTTGATCCATGTTTATTTTCTTATTTATTTTTTATGTATACAAAAGCGGTTATCTTAGCTCTATAGCAGTGGATCAGCGGAATAGAACTGGGCAAAATGAATCCTTACAACACATTAGCTCAAACAGCCAAACACTGATTCTCACAACCTGTGCACCAGTGTGTACAAGTTTTTCTACTTTGGAGTGGTGTGAGCAGTTTTACAGTGCATCTTATCTAAAGGGCAAGATTTTTCTGTTTCTAAGATGCAGACGTTACTAGTGAAGATTCAAGGCTTGGAGTATTGCAGTATAGTCACCCTTGGCATAGTCTATGGAACCAACGTATTCGGTGATGGTCTCAAGGGCGGACTCAAGGGTGCAGCAGGCCTCCTCAGTCGGTGCCTGTTCAGCACTCTCTCGATGGTGACTCAGTGTTTCCTTGATCACATTCAGGTTCTTCTGCATCTCCTCGACGGGGGAGACGGTCATCTCGGACATTGCCTCTTCCAGCCATTTCCGCCTCTGAGACAAATAAGATTCCAAAGAATAATTAGAACATACCAATTTCGCATGGTTGGCCGAAAAACGAAATGGTCACTGCAGCCTGTTGAAGAGCTATAGAACGCTATTAAATCGATTTAGTCTAATAAAGTATTCTCTCAAAGCTATATCTGCATTCATCTGACGAAAAAATTTCCTTGCCGCTGAAAAAGTCATCAACACTTGCTAGGTTGATTCATTGGTTCCTTTAGAATGCAGTGAAGCCCTTCTCAACCAATAACCAAACTAGAGAGGAGCAGATGCTGACAAAATCCATGACGCCATGATTAGCTGGTACAAGAACTTCAGGGCTGCATTGCCAGTTATTTTCTTGTTGCATCATCTGTTGTCTGCATCATTTATGGATTACCAACGTCAAGGCAAAAGTGGCTGCTTTGATATTCAAGAAGCGTAATTTACTAATATAGCTATGTTCCTAAAGAGACAGCAAAGGGAAATTACAAGCTAGTTGAGATTGACAGAGTGGACGTCAGGAATTGCTAATGTGCTGGCCCTACTTTGAGAAGAGGCTTGCAGAAACAATGCAAAAATGAAAAATAAGCAACAATGCTGAAATTCCTGTGCCATGTACTCATAATGTATTTCAGTTTTGGCAACCTTCAGTAGGTGATAGTTCATTATTTTGTCAATAGAAGATGCTTATACTGGGTGCAGAAGTAAACAAAGATTTAACCTACTAACAGCTTCTAAGAATATTTTGTGCAAGACGGCCCAAAATTTCAAATACTGTGAAATATGTCCATCTTTTTCACAGTTTGGACAAGAAATTCAAAAATCTAAAGCTTGGCATTCATTTTCTCCACTAATAAACAAACCTTTTTCGCTAAAAATGCAAATGAAGTTTTGGATGAATAATCTCTTTGACGGTCGGCTTACAAACCGGTTTCTATTAGCATCACTTTTGTTTGCAATATGCATGTTACTAAAGAGAGGGTTTCATGCAACTGGAACACCCTTTTTATTTTATTTATTTATTTGAAAATACTGCAAGCCATCATTATATATATGTATTATATGTATATACATATAATATGAATACAATACAATACATATATATACATATATGTATACGTATATATTTATTATATGTATAAATATATACATTTGTGTTTAGAATGAAAGAAATTGCTCAACTGCAGCAACGATATCACTTGATGCAACAGTAGTGGTGGGAAGCAAGTTCCAGTCCTCAATAGTTCTTGGAAGAAAAACTAAACTTAAAAGTTTTTTTGTCTTTGCAAATATAGGATCAAGTGAATGTTTCCGGTTGTGACGTGTTCTTCATATGCCGAGAGGATGAGCGCAACTTGGTAGATTGAAATTTAAATTTTCCTGTCAGGCATTTGTGAAGAAAAGCCAAACGATTAACTTTCCTTCAAATTTCTAAAAAGTGGTACATCGTAAATCGTACCACTTTCTAAAGTGCTACATTGTAAATGGACGCGGCTGACACTGCTACGTCTGTAGTTGTCTCGTGCTACATAGGATATATTTGTAGTGTGCTTAGCTAACTATATTAAGATGAATTCTGGTAACTTCTAAATATTCATTCCGAGGCCTAAATTGTATTTCATATAGTTTCAGAGCATGCTCAGAAACACCTAGTGGAATTGTTTCCATAAGGCTATTTTTTAGTTGTTTTTTGCACTCTGAGAAAACCCACAAAATACGGAAAATAAAAAAAATTATTCCTATCAGCGTAGTATATGGAATGCAATGCCAGTTTTTGCACAGCACAAAGAAGCAACTGGCTTTGGTACAGCCGCATATATAGGTCTATTAAATTAACTAAGGGGGTGCTGCGAAGTATCCACACATAAGGTCCCTAGAAAACCATTTAACCTGGGGACCTTAGCAACACAAAAGTGCCCCCCCCCCCCCTGCATTGCATTTATCAGTTTCAGGTAGTACAAAAACCAGGCCCTTGATATTAAATATGTGGAGATTCAGCATATATGTTAGTCTCAGTTCTGCTGCATTGGGAATTTCAGTGAAATATAATGAATAGAAAACACTGCCGTAACAAATATGTGGCCCTGCATGAGAAATCATGGTTGTGATTAGACCACCTTGGCACTTCAGCTAGGAGGTGCAGCTATCGCCACCTGAAATCAACCTGCAAGAAACTGTCGCAAAGCATGACCATTATAGCAGTGCATAATTGTGGCTCCTCAATGATATAATATCAACTGATCAAGCTTATTTAGAGAAAACAAAATCGGCAGTTTGCATCTGCACTGACCACCTGACCAGCATGTCATTTAGGGCCAACTAATACATGCACCTTCACTTCCACCATTTCTAGTTAGTGCAAGATCAGTTGGATTTTTAGTTTACACAATGACCAAAATCCATGCCACCTTTAGTGACCAGATGTGTAGCTGCATGCCATTGTAGTCTTGAGGAATTATGTGCAACAGGTGTTCTATTTTGAAATTTTCCTGCTGTGTTTCATTCTGTGAGAATGGCACATGTTGATGCTTACTGTAAGCCTAAGATTCGCTGGACCAAATACAGAATTTCCAACTAAAACCACTGATAAATGGAAACATAACTAACCCCCAAACTCGAGCTGTGCTTGTCGTATCAATTTGTACAGTACTTCTTCGTTACAGTGCTAATATTGTCAAGGACAAGCCCTGCCACAGTTTCCATTGCTTTATTGAACAAGTGTTCATCCCAACACCTACTGCTGAGTTTGCAAGGCACTCGTGCATATTACATTGTAGTTTACACTTGTCTTGCTGTCATGCGTTGAGCAAACATTATTGAAGACTTTTCTGTATTGCGAGAAAAACTGTCTCTTTCGATCAAAACATGGTTGCTAAACAACTTTTTTCAGTGACTGCAAGGAATAGAGCATATATCTAACATTTTTTTTTTAAAGCGCACGTTACTTGCAGACTCTTGGGGATGTGAGGAACATTGGGAAATGTTATTGCAGTTTCCGAGGGGAGATTTCCGCAGTTAAAAGGTGAAAAGCGGTAGACCATCACTGAGATAAATTCTAGTTACCGCTTGTTTCGCGGCGGACGTGCGGTTGCTGCTCGTCGAAGACAATTGCGGGTGCGGTTATAAGGCGCATAAACGCATGGCCCTTGCAGTCTGTTGTTTTTCTAGCTTTATTAAAACTAATGCATTGCATGTTTCTGAACACACCATACAACGTACGCCCTAAAACGAATATTAAAAAAAAAAACTCGTAACTTAACGAAATAATGGGCAAACTAAACGTACTCCGAAGCTTAATCTGGGTACGTCAATCGTTTCTGACACTTTCTGTGCTAAAAAAAAAAAACTACTCAATTCTCACGAAAAATCTTGTGTTTACGTGACATATGTAACGGGATCGAGACAGTCACATACGTGCCCAAAGAAATTTAAGACGAAACTTGAACCACGCAATTCGCAGCGAATGCAGCAGGTCGCAGATCGCACGCCTGCGTAAGTTAATTTTTTTTTTTTTCTCCACTATTGGTCCGTGCGTCCCTATGCTTTATGTGCAGCGCGACGCAGGCACCAGCGGTGCAGGAGACATGCGACGTGCGCCGCCGCCAACTTGCGACATCTCAGCGTTACCATTACCAAACACCTTATCGTTAACTCCCAAACAAATCGAGCTTCTTTGCTCGATTTGTTCGAAGCGTCTGTGATGCTAAGGGAAACGCAAACACCGGCCGGCTGCTTATATCGCTCGATGTTTCCGTGCCATTACATTTAGAGGTGCCGGCGTGAACCAGAGCTAACCTCAGGATCCATCGACGCCGTGGATGAACTCGGTGCGCCTTCCGTGGCCGTGTTCCGGACACAGAAGTTCAGCAGAGCCGGGAGGTTGTTGGGGTTTCGCGGGTTGTCGTCTCCACTCATGATTGTGGTGAAAATTTAGCAGCTGTGCTGGTTCCAAACGGATACTAAACGTTAGGAATCAGGATAACTCACGGTCGTGACTTTGCCAACGGGATCAGCTCTCAAACTGAACTCATAGATCGAAGAACAGGCATTCCTCGTCGCTCACTCCGATTTTCTGGGTGCTTCTTGAAGTTTCGGCAGCTTCGGGCGCTTCGGGATTCGTGAGCTGCTCATTCCATAGTTGGCTATCTAGCTAGTTTCTTGCGCTAAAAACGGTCAGAAATGATCGCGTTGCCGAAAAAATGAAGAGTGAACGCTATCCAGCGCTTGTTATCTTAACTATTACCGTATAAATTGAGCGTATTTTATGCTTTTATTTAATAAACGCTTTATAAATGAGCCGAAATAAGAAAGCTTTGAGCTTCAAAATATCAGCATCGAAAACATGCCGCTCCGCTAGGGGAAGGTCACAAAACATGCCGGTACTGTGGCCGGCTGTTGAAAAGGTGACGATCGGCGCACAAAACTTCGCAAAACTTTGCCCAAGTGCGCGCTTTACGTCGTTTCGGTTATGTTTATGCGAGAACTCCCGGGAGCAGAGCTGCTGAGGATTTCTGGTGGGGTGAAGTTTGTGTAGTGCGCGTTGAACTTCAACAAAAGAAATGGGCACCGTCCAAGCAAAGGTAATGTTACACATGCAGTGCCGCTTTTATTTATCCTGTAATCAATTTTACAGCTATTGCAAATTTCATCCGAGCGCACACATAATTTCCGTTTTATGTTTCACGAACTCGACAACCTTTAATAGACATCTTGTACTTCTAAAGCTTAGTACGATCCCATGTGAAATGATTTGGGATTCTCGTCCGTGCGCGTTGCAGTCACTCGAGAGACAAGAGGCGAAGGATATGCAAGTTCCTTTGGATCAAATAGAGGTCAGTGCGAGGTTGTCTTCTATGTGCGTGTGTGCCTCATTCCTTAAACGGGATTGCTGTTACAGGCTCGTGTCGACACGGTATTTATTGACGGTGTTATCCGGACTAAGGATGATATCCTCAAAAAAGCTGTCAATGACCTTTTCAACGCCAGAGATTTCCAAGAGGTGAGCATAGAACCCCATCCAGTGACTGTCTTTAACACGTTCCTAAGTGTCATAGCGCACTATTGTGTTCAATTTTTTCCTTTCCTCTTCAGGTAATATTAAAAACACGCTATGTAAGAAAGCAACTGGAAACGTTGGGAGCATTTAAACAGATCTCCGTGACCATCGATACCAGTTCAGGTAGGATTTGTTGGTTTACTGCTAAGCTATACTCAATAGTAAACACCAAATAGCAACTACGAAAGGATTGAATATATTTTAGGGGCAAATTCTTAAGATGCTGTGCCAATCGTATTGTGTGTTCCTTTTGTGTGTCATTTTGTGGCCAGTTAATGCAGCAGCTCGCCAAAATTAAAGGTCACGAGCTACCACCTTTCGTCACCTTGTTGACACTCGTTTTTGTGCTTGTTGCATTTTTTATCCCTTCCACATGGTGATTCGTTTCTATGTGGTGCAGTTCACCAATGTGAAATCGATTCATGTAACTTTATTTGGCAATTATTCATTCAAGAAAGCAAACAGTGGTACAAGAACGAGATAAAGTTTATTCGTGTGGAAGGGCACAGAGGTCAGCCTTAGGTACAATCCCTCATCGAGCTTCTCTGCACAGGGGAAAAGGGAAAGAAAGAAATGAATGACAAGTGACAATTACAACAAATAGAAGAGGCAAAGCACGGGACAAGTAGGCCTACATGATGAGTGAGCCTGTTATTGAAACATACTGTATCATACCAATTGAAGCCTGGATAGTCCAGAAACTAGATTTGCAATCTCACCAAGGGACCCATAATAACATGCTCTGACAGAGACTGGCTGTTGATATGGGCAAGAGCACCACCCAGCATGTGTCATAAATAATCGGGGCACACACACAAGCTCTATAGTCCATAGTTTCAGGGGCAAGCCACCACTCAAAGTCTATTGACTCGGTACGCAGCGTTAAGTTCTTATTACTGACCTGTAAATGCCACTGCCAGCCTTAGCCTATAGAAAAGACTGTTATCTCTGCATATGCATATTTCAGTGTACAGTTAATAAATTTTCACAAGGTGCTGCAGAAAAGAAGAAAGCAACAGAAAAACATTCAAGTAGACATATGCATTATACGGACTGCATTGTTGCAAAATTGAGCTCCCCCTTGTCTTTTATTTGCAAAAAGTAGAATGCCTAATACTACAGAAAGAAAAAGGAATGTGACACGCGTATGCAGGTCATGCAATGAATGTAGGAGTATTTGGTACATGTCACTCTGTAAAAGTAGACATGGTCATAGGCATGCGAATTTACAGAAACGTGAAGATACTGCTAGTGCTTTTTGCTAGCCTATTTCTATGCCTTGTGCCTTCTAGGTCCAGATGCAAGTCCCAGCGGTCTAGAAGTGACATTCAAGGTTCAGGAAGTTAGACGTCTTGTAGGAGGCATCAACACTCTTGTTGGCAACAATGAAGGAAGTATGGTAGGCATACCCCCATGGGCAGTTTTTGTGTTAGAAGAGTACTGACACAAAAATTTTGTACCTCGCTTTTTATGTTTTTCTATATAGCTGCTGTGTAGCAATGCTGTGGTGCCAGAATTGCTCAAATAATAATAATATCATGTTAATGTGACCAGCTCAGAATGCACACCAAAACCAGCAAAGCTTCGCTGTATAGGCTGTGCTGACAAGGACCTCTCATTACATCACGAAAATCGGAGGTAATGGTCTCTTGGTGTCACACACACCACCGCAGCATGCATCAGTCAGCCTGACACAAGTCAGGGGTAGAGGCCTGGTGTGTTGGTATTTTATCGTAAAACAAGCATCACACAAAAGACGGGAGCAAAGATAGAAAGACACACACGGTGCTGCATGTGTCTTTCTTTGTCCCCGTCTTGTGCACTCACAATGACTGTGCCACACAATGACAGTGTTACCGAAACCCGGACATGCGTCACGTCAGCCATTCTTTCTTCTCTCACCCAGCACTTCTGTGCATTTGACATTTGTAAGCTGGGTTCTCTGCTGTTGCTTCCCTCGGAAAGTACCATGTCCTCATCACCTCCTCTTCCCACATTATCCCATTTTTCGACAAGACTGTCATGGTCTAGTTGTGACCAGTGCACCAACCCACATGTCAGTGGTACCACGTGACCACAACCCCCGATCTTTGTGACATGTTGAGGACCTTTGGTCAACATCACACAGCTGCTCTACATGTGGTGCATATTTTTTATTTGTCACATCAAAAGATGATGTAATACATGGTTTGTTGTGCGTTTGAGGCCTCGTACCACTCGTATGCAGTCAGTCGGCAGCTATCTAACAAAGCAAAGGAATGAGACAAACATTTTCTCTTAGCCTTTGATAGGGTGCTTGCTTTCTTTAGTCATGAAGCTCATATTTAGGATTCCCTTCTAGGTCATAGGTCTAAAATTTCCAAACACCTGGGGCCGAGGAGAGTTTGTGCAATCAGAGTACCACTACGGCACAAAGCACTCCAGTGGATTTAACATTACAGTCAGTAAGCCCTTCCTCGGTTGGCTCAACCCTCGGTAAGGCCTTGGGACACGCTCATATTCAGATTTTTATGCCTTGTTATTCTTTTAACAGGATTACAGGAGCAGTGTTCCAGCAAGCGGCAGATTTCACGTGGAGTGGCTTCAGGCAACTTGACCGTGGCCTATTAACAGAGCTCTTGGTATGCACTGTTTGCTGTTCATTCATGTTCGCATGTGCTACTTTAGCCTCCTTGTAGCTGCACCTTGCCTCTGCTGCCTTTCCCACAAGTGTAGTGATGTTTATTAATTTCAATCTATGCATGTATGGCAGAAAGTTGAGGCTGTTCTTTATGATGACCACAGTCGTTGCTATGGTTAACACTTTATCATTACCCTGCTAGTGATCTGAAATAATTTATTTTTACTTTTATTTTTAAGATCTAGTATATCCACTTCTTTTAAATGTAGGAAACAGAATCTACAATAAAAGTCAGGCAAAGCAGTCAAGACGTATCAGGCTTGTAGGAAATCACCATCATCTGAATGTATGCAAATAGTGCTCGAGAAGTACCTGCCTCGATGGCAGCTGTTTGGTGCTGGCTCAAAGCTCTGCTGCCATTTTTCAATGTGTTTCTTGCTATTACCACGGTCACCTAGGCATTTTTGAGCTGTCTTGAGTCGATTCACATCAAGCAATGAAGTCAAACATGCTTGACTTCAGTTCTTCTAAGTTTACATTTGATACTTTGGTTACCTCAAGACATTCAATCAACTTTAGTTAGGACAACACTGCCAATGGGTCAAAAGAAGTTATGTGGGTGGACTGATGCGTGACTGCTTCATTCTGTATGTGCCTACACTCTACTAACTACCCCAATGAGTCATTCATCCTTAACCCTTTCAGTTTGAGTCAACACCTGGAGTACACCATAGCCTACGATGGGAGGCTCTGTGGCGTGAGCTATCTTGCCTAGGGCCGACAGTTCCCTTTGTAGTTCGAGAAGAGATGGGACACTCGTTAAAGTCTTCACTAAAGGTATGTGGCAAATTTTTCAGTGTCAACTCACCCGATGGGTAACCTTTGTTCTTTTCCTTGTCTCTCAGCACATAGTTACTGTGGACAGAAGAGACAATTCTATTCTGCCAACAGAAGGAGGTTACTTCAGGTTGCACCAGGTGAGCCTAAGTGATCGCATTTGCTCATGTCATTCTCCACAACACGTCAGTACCTGTGCACTCTATGTGAGAATTCCTAGCATAACCATACCAAAAGCATATAATTAATAAATTTGACTTAAAAGAGTATGAATGCGAGCTAGTTGGTACAAATTCATGGGTGAACAGCACAAAAATAAACATGGACATGGGGGAAACATGGGACTGTATTCCTCCCTTGGCCGTGTTTATTTTTGCGCTGTTTTTTATGCATGAATAAATTTGAGCAAGCTTAGCAGTTGGCTGCATTGTTTATTCACAGCAGATCCTTGTTCATACATTTGAAAATTGAAAAAAAAGAAATGCGAGGAAAAACATGCTAACTAAGAAAACGTACGACCCAAAGACACTAAAAAATTTGGCCAGCTCAACTGTAGTTCACATCTGTAAGACTTTGCTACACGAAGTGCTGATAGGCACCGAGCTTGTGGGGCCTAAGCAGCCTGAGATGCACATTGCCTTTTTTTTTTTTCTTCAGACCACATATTAGTATGTCTCCATTTGCTTAATGGGTGTCGCTATAGGTGTTTCCCACTTTGGTTCAGTTGCTGACTCCAAGATCCCTTGCTCAGTGAGGCGGTCAAGCTCTGCATTGATCTTTGGCTTGAGTGCAAAGGGGACTTGTCAAGGTCTCATCCATATTGGTGTGACAGCAGTGTCCAAGTGAAGTGTGACAAGTGGACCATTTAAATTTTGCAATCTCGAACTGAATACACAATGAAACTTCTGAATGCATTCCACTGTCAACCCATCCATACTGTGCACGCCTAAAGTTTAGTTCCTAAGGGCTTGGATCAGTCCATTCCCAGCAGGCTTGTTTGGTGACCTTGCGGCACCAGGAGCTCAATTGAGGAATCCCCTAATGTCGCCATATTCGACATGAACATGGCATACACCTCGTATCTTCACGGCATTGCCTCATGTGTCAGTGAGTCTCGAACGAAATGAAACCAAAGGCTCAGAGTTCCGTTCAAGAAATTGGTTATAAGTATGCTCCGCAATTATTGAAAACTCTGTCCCGGAGTCGACTTCCATTATGCATGGTTTACTTTTGATCAACATGGTCGTGCACCTCATCTATGTTGCCAAAGTGTGCAGAGGTGACAGGTGGTTTGTGTAATACTCTCCATGTGATGTGCTCGTACTCACAGCATTCGTAGTAGGCGTCGAAGCTGCACCTGCATCACACCACTGCTTCATGTGGCCAACCTGTTTGCAAAAACGACATTGTGCGTCTCGAAATGACAGTCCTCTCAATTGTGTGAACCCCTGCACCCGTAGCATGAGTTCATTTTTCATTCTGGTGTTTAGGTCTTCTTTGTTTCCTGCTCCTCATGGCTCCAACGAATGGCATTGATGTCTTTTGTGTTCTGTGTCGCATTGCTCGTTGACTCTGACGCCCTCACCTCACGAATACTCAGGTGTGCCGCCTCTGCTCTGGTTACATGATGAAAACGTAAGCTGCACAGCAAGGGCTGGCACCCTTGTGTCATTGCCAGAGGTGTCCAGGGGGGGAATGCAGTAGTCGTGGCGTGCCCTCTGGCAGGCACCGCAGTGACCACTGTCCGTGCAGTCCATGTTCTCACGTAGAGATGGCGACGCTGTACCGTGTATAAGTTTACATTTATGCGGTTTTCTTTGTTTTTCAGGAATTTGCTGGTCTGGGCGGCGACGTTGGCTTTGTCAAGCATGAAGCGGAATATCAGCTTAATGTGCCAATAGCGAGGGACATTGTGAGTGCTTGCTTCTGACTAGGAGTTCGTAACACCTATATATATACAGACAGACATTTACAGCATGCATATCTTGTAAAGATTCTTTGTTCTGTGCTTTTAGCGCACTCGTGATAGCCTGTCTGCCTTTTTTGACAATGAGCAGGAGCGTTTCACCTGGCACTTAAAAAAAAAATGTTGCTGCAGAAACTGTCTTAATATGACTGTCGGGGTTAATGGACTTAACATTGAAGCATTGAAGCGACATACCGTATTGCCATTGCCATAAGACATCATGTATGAGGCGTTTATGCAGCCGAGTTCCTCTCTTGTGCTTCCCTTGGGACTTGCTGTGCCATAGAGTGATTGCGCTGCTGTGGAGTCTGCATGTGTCAGAATTTATATTCGGACAAGATTGTGTGAATACATATATATTATGATGCGGGTTCAATTCCACACAGCATTGGATAAAATTTAAAGGATCTTTCTTTGTCATTGAAGAACTGCACGTACCCAGTGATACAAGTTGGCGTGAAAGAGCGGCACATATTTAATGTCACATACCCAATGACGACCCAAGTTTGTCCAACAGTTCACTCTGAACAAGGTTCCCTCAGTGCAGCAGTTCAATGCTCTACCCATTAGACCGAGGACTACCCAGTGACCCAAGTTGGCGTGCACAAGGTTAGATACAAACAGACAAACATCCCAAACTGGCTGAAGCTCCCAAAGAATGCCAATCAAATTAATGAGACCAGTGATCACCTTTGACAAATGCGCCTTGCGTTATCATCGTATGCTTTATTCGCCACAGATATTTAAAATATTTAGCTGTTCATCGGTTCAAACAGATAGCGTGAAGCATTTTATAACATTCTAAGCAAGCGAAGTGATAACTGTAAGATGATGCACTCTCACCACACCTTGTCCCCATAATTTCAGATTTGCACAATATTTCAGATGCTGCATAACTTGAATCAAGCAGCATGAAAATTGCTTACCACATAAAAACGTATTGAATGAAGCTTTCACACTTATTGTGTAACACACTTGAACTTAGCCATATAATGAATTACTATATTTGCACGATTCTAACGCGCACCTTTCTTGGACAAAAAGTCAGTTCAAATTTACATGCGCATTACAATCGTAACTAATTCCACTCAATATCAAAAATGAAACCGATTCTTACCCCCAAAAAAGCTGAATGCAAGGTAACTAGCCACACTGAATGGACATTTTTTTTTCTGCCTTAATTTGCACTCACCATTTTTCCAGTTTGCTGTCTGTGGGGCATTTCTAATGCGTTTGATGGAACTGAAGATGACTTCTGTGGTCGGTAGACAGTGAAAAGGATGTGTTGTCGGACTCTGAAAGCAACTAGCCGCTAAAATTCAGCTGTGTGCATGTCTGTGTGCCTTTGCATGTTCCATAAAGTTGTCGCAACACAATACGCGTCAACTCGGGTTTCGTTATTTGATGTGTGCGGTAGAATCACCACCAAGTTATTTTTGTGGATATGTTGGCGGTAATATAACTGCGCGTTACAAACAGAGGCATGGTAGAATCATGCAAATACAGTATATCCACACTCCGTGCAGTGAAAGTTCTGCTTAGAACATGCACACAGTGGGAATCGAATATGGCAAACCAGTTCTGCAGAAATTGCAAGGATGAAGAAGATTTTAAGAAGAATGCCTTCTTCCCGGTTAGCTAACATGGTAGAGGAACCATCCCAGTAAGGCCTTGGTTCCCAGACTTAATCCCTGTACCAGTACAAATTTTAGTTGAATTGCAAAGCTTTCTCTCGAAGATACCTGTAAGGGCTTCTTTTGTAATTTCATTCTACTGTTGATGGGCGACAGATTTTCCTTGTACAATGGGAATCTGGGACAAAAATGTCGCAGTTTTGCCCGAAAGGCAAAGCATAGAGTGCTATAGCAAATTAGTAGACAGCTATATGAAGTAAGGATACTAGTAGTTTTATCGGCAGGATAAACCTGGAAGCATTCGCTTACTAAGTGAATCAACAAGCATGGTGTCAGCGGCAGGCATCTAGTAAAGGAGGCAGTGGCCTAACAGACATGCTGATCCTGTGTTGCTGATTGGTTCATCAGCTTTACGACTACAGTTGCGCGACTGAAAAATTTAGCAGCAAGTGACTGACCCATAACAGTTGCTTTTTGATCAAAGTGACCATTTGCGACCAATTGCAACCAACTTCGTCATGCAAGCTCTGTGAGTCGCTAGTGTGAATGAGCCCTTAGGGCTCTGTAATCATTACGCAATCACTCTGTAATGTGCACCCCAGCCAGATAGAAAAATGAAGCCAAGGGAAACCTAGAGGAATAGGGGGTGAAATTTCGTAAGCGGGCTTTTTAACACAGCCAACTTGCCACAACCAGGACGGCCGTGTTCAAGCTAGTAGCACTGCTAAACCTGAGACATGCATTTTGAAATCTTGGATGATGCGAGGGAGGGAAGGCAACGAGAATGGTGTCAGCAGCCCGCATGTTAATACCTTAATTAAGATTGTGACGATGTTTGCCATCAAGGTTAGACCAAACTAGGTATGTGAGGAAACCTGCCTATGGAATTTTTGCATATTCCCTATGAAATGTTTCTTATTATCTTTTGTTGAGGTGCACATTTAATTTTCTATGACATTTAAATTTGCAATCAACTTCCTATTAAATGAAAGGTGAAGCAAAGACAACTTGCCAGCACTTGCCGGACTCATGACTTCCATGCAGCGCATGCGATTCTTTAGCAATCCACCTACTGTGGTATAAAGTAAACAAAAATAAAAGCACTACAAGAAAAGTAGACAGAAAGAGCGCTCTTTCTGTCTTTTTCCTTGGGTTTTCTTACTTTGTGCCACAGTACATTAGATCACTGCACACCAACTTACTCAACACAGTACTCTGCAAAACTATGGTTCTGTACCAAATTATGTGCTGAGACAGGTGCCCCTCATTTATTTTCTCTCGCATTTGTGTGCAGGCATTTATAACTTAGCTTCATGAGTGTAAGCCAGTGCCATGCAAACTGCCTCTGATGACATTATAATGAGATTTGTTTTGCTTATTGCAATGGTGTGCAGGTGCTGCAGGGTTGTTGCATGGCTGGCCATATGGTGGGCTTTGGGCACAACAAGACGTTCAGCATCTGTGACCGGTTCTTCCTTGGTGGTCCACTCGGCCTGCGGGGTTTCCAGCAGAGGGGCATCGGGCCGCACACGGAAGGTAGGTGCACCTTCCTTTCGACTCGCTGCTCTGTCTGTTATGTTGCGTGAGTTGTATCACAAGGCGGCATCAGCACATGGCAGTATCGGCAATATGAATTTATTGCCATCACAACAATTAAACACGGAATGAGGGAAACCGGCTAACACAAGTACATATATGCTTCTGTACCGAGGAGATGGCGCTCCCCATAATCAGGGTGCGCCGACCACGCTCAGTTTATCCGCTGAACTCAGCGGCTAAGTTCAGTACACAACAGCATCTGTGCATAGTTCTAGGCTTTAAACATCACTGCGCATCGCGAGAGCTATACACATTGAAATGCGTTGGAATAAACTCTATTGGAATCTGTGATAACGACTGTGCTGAAGATAGGCTTATTTCAGTGAAGAATCGAGAGCAAGGCAAGTTTATGTTGTCACATGATGTGACTTGATGCAGGAAGCATGGCACAAAAGATGAAGATGTTCCAGAAAATGAAGGAGGGCTCCTTTTTTGGATGAGAGGTGCACATGGGTGTTGATAGTGAATGGTGAGGGGTGATTTGCGGCACAAAGGGTGTTCAAAGGTAGACAATGAAAGCACCTTTCTTCTGGTTCCCTTTTCTGGTTGGCTGATGCTGCGCATATTTTCTGCAACACTGCACGGAGTTGGTGAGACCGGGTGTAGAGAGTCTTTTGGTACTTTTACTGCTCAGGAAACTTCAGTTAGAGCTTGAAGGATGTGGGTGATATGCCATGTTGTGCAAAGGGGACCTTGAGGGACAGTGCCCAATGTCTCCCTGTTCTTGAGGGGGCCTCCAATGCATATATGGACTATCCATATAGTTTGTGTGTGTATGCAAAGGGAATGGCAAGTAATCTAATTAGAAATCTAGCCAAGTAAGCTCTAGTTAGCCGTATAGGCCATTGTGCCTGCATGAACTATTCTTCTTGGTGTAGGTCCATCTTGCTATTGAGAAATGGCCTGTTTTTGCAGCCGAGGGGGTTGGTGATGCTTCCTTAAGTTTCGATGAAAGGTCTTTCTTCTGCATTTCATAATGTTGACAGCCACTGGCTGTTTTCTCTTCTTTTTTGTGCCTCAGGCCATTCACTAGGAGGTGAGACCTATTGGGCCGCTGGCCTTCATCTATACACACCACTGCCTTTCCGGCCGGGCGAAGGTGGACTGGGAGACTACTTCCGGACCCATGCCTTTGCAACGGCTGGAAATGTGGATGACTTCAAGCTCAGTAAGTACAATGGCTCTGTGAAGCTGCAAAAGTGTTTAATGGCGTCAAGTGTAAAGCAACTCAGCTGTGGGAAACGTAGCGTAAAGTGCTTGGTTTCATTGGGGCACTGTAGTCGTTTAATGTCACTGAATTGTGTCATGCTGTCAGATTTTTTTTTGTGTGTTTGCAATGACAATCAACATAGAGTTGAACCTTATTGAGTTGAAGGGTCCTATTGCACCCCGCATGCTGTATGATTTACAGGCAAGTGAAAGCCCGCGATAGTGAGCCAAGAAGGATGGCAGCTTGATTAGCACCGTATTCCAGCACGAGCAAAGAGAATGGGGGAGAGGGGAGTGAGCTCATGGTAATGCGATCAAACGTGCGCAAGGCTGGGGGAAGGCAGTGAGGCATGAGGGGGGGGGGGGGCAGGTTGGTACACGTCTCCTTTTCTAGTGTGGCCATGGTTGTGCATAGCTGTCAGTATGGCTAAGTGTATACGCAGCCAGTGCACCCCATTTTAGAGCTGGTCTGCCACGTGTGCAGAGGTTAGGCGAGCTGAGAAAACGTGACATTGCCTGCTGGCTTCCGCTCATTTGGTGCTGGAGGTTGCGTAATGTTGAGTTTTGGAGACTCGTTGAAGTAAGAGGCAGGCTAGGCATTCGCTGCCGGCGCTCTTCATGATAACGTCATCCCATTGTTGCTGCTCGAGATGCCGACTTGCGCTGACGGGGCCTGTGCCGCCCAAGTCGCGAATTTTTTTTTTATTGCGGCTTTGGCATACATTCACACTCCTTGAATTTGGCCTCTCTCAGCAACTTTTTTGGGCTGGGACATTTTGGCGGGAAATTCTGACGTGCCCACTTGGCAAGAATTATTGCGGCATGAGACGCCGATGCTTCGGGCTATTGGGCCTGTGCAACACAAGACATGCTTGTTGTTTTCCTATTGCGTAGTGTTTTAAGACAGCGAAGGGAAACTGAAACAAACTCGAGTTGGTGAGCTACAGCGGAATACAATGGCACCAGAGCGAAACATGACGCTTGCTTTGTGCTGCCTGCAGCAAGGAATAGCTGCACGTTTGGGTTATCTTCTATTACTAGTGTCTAGTATGCTTCCAAGGGCACTATGCCGCACATGCTGTCGAACCGAACTGATAGATGAAGATGCTTATTGCAGTAGGGTTGGCAGTGACAGCTGTGAATGCAATGCAAGACGACCCATGAGGAGATTTTCTTGTACTGGAAGAGAGGAGGAGGAGAAAACTGAATGCATGCTGACATGTACACATCAGATGGTTGGGCGAGTGCTCAGAAAGGCTGTCGTGGCGGGCACCTACTTCTCTCGATCGCGATCATGTATGCCTAGCACATTTTCATGGCTGGAAAATGTATCGCACAACTGCAGTTTGGTGATGTGCTGAAGGTTGGTGCCGAAGGATTGTGTTTCCAGGAATGTATTAACCAATAAAAAAAGTGTGACAGTATTGAGAAATATTTTTCTGTTCTTGATCGCGAACATTGCCGTCAGAAAGTCATACAATACAGGATCATATCAATGAGTTTCTACTGTATATGTTTATAACAAATATCAGATGTAGCAAAGGTATTTTTGTGTCAACTGCAACTTCATTATAGTGAGATTTTACTCTATAACAGTCACATCTAACGTGAAATTATCCTCATTATATTCAATATTCCCTATGAGTGTACACATTGATATCGGCAAAAAATTTAAAATGATCACCGTGATTGAGTCTATGCAAAATAAACACATGCATGATACCTCTGATGGACAACAAAGGGTCTCCTGTTGATCTTGATAGCCTGTGGGCTGCTTGTGATGTTGATACAGCACATGAACAACTTTAGTTTACCAGCGCATTGACACCATCGTCAGTATTCAATCGTGCTGTTGGTGTTATCACATGAGTAAGTGCATTGGCTTGGTGGCTGCAGGCCAGCCAAGCAAAGGAATTGGCCAGAATGCGCACACACATCCAGCATGAGCTATTTAAGGTTGCTTTTGCTAAGCATATTTGACATTTTTACTACCAGGATACATACCTTGAGCTGTGTGCAAGCAAATATTTGCTTCACTTTAACCAGTAGAATACTCAATAGAACAAAGCATGGTGAACCAAATTTTATGTCTATACAGTAGGCTTCCGCTTATTCTAAACCGGTTAATTTGATTTTTTGGTAAATTCAATCCCGGCCGAAGGACGGTCCCAGCTGGTGCCCATGCATATCTATGGGACCAAACTTTCGCTATTTCAGTCCCTGAAATTAGTCTCCGCCGAATAATTCGAACTTGACCAGTCAGCATGCACGTGCTTGACCCCTGTGGTGACCCCAGTAGTGACTTTACTGGCTGCCCTTTAATGCCCTTTACTGGCAGCATCGCGTCTCGGCAGAGCTTAGGGGACAGTGAATGTGGTAAGTGAACACGTTGCCTCTCGTCGAAAACGCCTATTTTCGGCCTGCCCTAGGAAAATTTCAAGCAATAGCGGTAGCTCACAATGTCAGATTACGGTATTTACGCGAATCTAGCGCGCGCCTTTTATTTTTAATGTTTTCAATAAAATTGGGCCGGAAACCGCATCTGTATGCTTTGCCGCATAACACCGCTGTATGCGGCGAAGCTGACTTCAAAAATTGCGTGGCAAAGCTGACTTTAAAAAAAGAGCCGCCACTGTGCAACACATATTAGACCCTTGCCCATTTTTCTTGCTAAACATTCAAGTGCACGTCAGATTTCTACTCTCTTTAGGAACTTTACTGTTATCTCTGGGTTACTTTTCTCTAGGCCACATAGAAAGCGGGCGCACATTTGATTGGGGATGTGCTAGAATTGTGCAAATACTGCCAAATGCATCAGTGGTTTGTTTTGAAGTTAATTCTGCATCTTGTTTAATTTGACCCGCTGGATAATTAGATCGATTTCCTTGGTTCCGTTGCGGTTGAATTCACGGAAGTCGACTGTATTCCGTTATATCCCATAATTTGCTATATCTGTGTCAATTATATCAACATTCATCTTTACATAATACACTACTGGAGCTGTGGGATATTCACCTGAAGTAGATTTCTTTGTGTCCTCACCAACTAGATTCATTCGACTCAAAAAGAAATCATAGAAACAAAGAATTAGGCAGAGTTAACTAGTGAGTAGTGAAGAGCTCAGTTTACTCATTAATTTCATGCTTGTTACAGCCAATGATATGCAGCAGAACCTCGAGATGGTCACACGAAATCTGCGGTGGTCAGTTGGTGCCGGCATCGTGCTCTCCATCGGACACATTGCTCGTTTTGAGTTGAACTACTGCCTGCCCATGAAGGCAAAGACCGGTGACAGGCAAGTCTTTCAGGTGTCTTGCCATGGACTATGGGCAGTGGTATTGCGCAAAGCTGGAATTGCACGCCGAACGGAGCTCAGGGCCTGTGCTCTGTAAAAGATCACCTTATACGATACCTTCACATGCAGCGTGTTTCATGTAAATTGTGTCAAGGATTTTTAAAAAGGGGTAAGCCACAGCTGAATGAAACAAATGGTATATGGTGTGCCGTCATGTGGCACTCCTTAGAGTATTTCTTACATTCTGCTTAATTAGTTAATTAACTAAGATGAATTGTGCAAAATTTTCAATATTCACTTTAGGGCCAAGTTTGTTTCGTTGTGTTGTATAGGGGGCTCAGAAACGACCGATCCAATTTCTTGTGGCAACGTAAATGCTGCGTGGCGATATTTTTCAGCATTTAAAGAAAGCCAGCAAAATATGAAATACGATATAAATACGATAGCGCATAAGCGCAGTCGCATGGTTTTGTTTCGTATTTCACAAGCTTTCTTTAAACGCCAAAAAAGATCGCCAAGCAGCATGTACGTTTCCACAAAAATATTGGATCGGTCGTTTCTGAGCCCTCTTTACAACTAAACAAAACGCACTTGGCCCTACAGTGAATATTAAAAGTTTGCATAATTAATCTTACTTAATTAACTAATTAAGTGAAATATAAAAAATACACTAAGGAGCGCCACATGATGGCAAACCATATGTCGTTGGTTTCATTCAGCTGCGGCTAACCGCCTTTTTTAAAGTCCTTGGCACAAGTTACGTGAAACACCCTGTATATGCGAATAGCATTATTGTAGCAACACTTTCTAGCGCAACTCTTCATGCTCAAGGCAACATGTGCATAGAATTGGTTGAAATGGCTATGAAAGTGATGAAGGAAGTATAATGTAGAGGCACTCACAAGTTATTGGAATGGCTGGAATTGAGACGTTCCGCAAGTGTAGGAGTAAATGAATAATTCTGTGCAGCTTCTGGGATTTTTTTGAAATAGTGATGGCTTGATCGAAGTTGTTATGCAGAAAGCTTTATCAGTACTTTTGCTGCTACTTATAGTATAAGCTCTGAATGAGATGAGCTTTCCTTGATAAACATTTTTTATTTTGTCATGAAACTTCTATGGGATAGCTCACTATGCCACCCAGCGTAATTTTGAAGGCAGTAGCTCTCAGCCACAGGTGGCTAACTTTTACATACGGTATATTTAAGCCATCTACATAAACATTTAGGCTGTGGTATTATTGATGACTGCACAAGAAATGGTGAATTAAAGCACAGACTACTAAGGACACGATTCTTTGAATACAAAACTGGTAGAAACATGGCGAAGGCAGAAGCTTCAGTCCAATTACTATTAAGTAATGACCAAACACATGCATATTTTGGCTTATTCTTGAACAAATGTAATTACCTAGGGCAGTGAAAAATTATCACAATGCAACATCGATGTAGTGGTCATTGTTAATAAATCTTGAATTCAAATTTCGACATTTATTGCACGCACCGTAGTGTTAGGTTTAAGAGGAACTGTGCCACTTGTGGTCATTGCTTGAATGCATTGCTTCTTGTACTGTCTTCTAAAATGCTTCAGTTAGAAAAAAAAAAAAAACACGCACACAGTTTGTGTGAATATGCATGTCAATAAGCCTTGTTCAATTGCCAGCTATAGCCCCCCAAACGACACTGGTTGGCACAACAAGCTTATAGAAGCTTCATCAGAAAAAGGGGCTCCGATTGTAAGAAATTGTCCCAACACAGAGCATGGCCATATTGCAGGTTGAACCACGGCCTCCAATTTGGCATCGGGGTTTCCTTCTTGTAGCACTGCCAGCCTGCGCATACTTCTTTTTGATGGTGAGTACTGTAGTGATCTACTTTGTGACAGCAATTATGTGAATGCACGAGCCGCCTTCAGGAGGCCAAAAGCGGTTGCAACCAGAACTGGCATTCTGCGTGCATTGCATGCAGAGTTTCTCCTTAGAACATGATGCTCTCTGCTGGAGCACTGGCATATGAACGCAGGGTCAATAAAGGCACTTTGCAACACAGACAACCCTTCACAAGATCCTGGCCTTAGCGTATTTGATATGGTGCAACCATGAGGGCGAGGAAAACATATAATACATCAGCATGTCTCTCGTCTACCCGCAGTGGTAGCCCAGCGGCTATGGTCATGGTGTTGTGCTGATGAACTCTAGGTTGCAGGTTCGATCCTGGTCACGGTGGCCACATATCAGTGGGAGCCAAATGCAAAAGCTTGTTTACTTAGATTTAGGTGCATGTAGAAGAACCCCAGGTAGTCAAAGTTCATCCTCGAAGTGCCCCACTACAGTGTGCCTTATAATTACATTGCGGTTCTGGCACGCAAAAGCCCAGAATTTAGTTAACCTTTTAGAGCCTGTCATCTTGTTGCACGGTGGTACTGAAAACAATCTGCCAAGTACAAGCTGGCATCTCCATATGTCACAGCGCCCACACACTTCGTGGCATCAGCCAATACAGCTGATTAATAAGGGTCCCCTGCAGCATACCTTAGCATTTCTATCGAGAAGCCACTGCTTGACTTTGACACTCATCCTCCAGTGGTTCCTGCTGAACTTCTTGTGCATAGACTAGGAGCAGTGTTACCCAAGGCATGGGTGGTCAAACCTGAAAGTGCTGCTGCATGGCTATGTAGCATGAGGAAGTTTTACTGTGAAGCGTTATTGGGATTGATATGCAGCTGTCTTTGTACAGTGAGCCGGGTAGTATGTGTTAACTAAACTACAATGTAGTGCCAGACAGTGCACCTTTGTTCTTCCTAATAAAGCAATAAGGCCTAAAAACTCTATGTATAATTTTGTCTTTTAGCTATCTCCGAAGCACACAGCCCTCTTAATGGAATGGGTGAATGGTACAGAATGAAAAGTGAAGGACGATACGCAGGAATGGAGCTCAGAGCGTTGAGTCTTTATTTGGAGTTTATTCCACAGCTAAGACAAAGGCAACACGTGCCATGCACTCTCACGTGCAGCACTTCATTTTCCTTTCTGTAGACAGCTATCCTACTGCAGACAACGAAATTATGGTACCTATGTTAAATTGGTCTTCTAAATGGCACCTAAGCGAGCTTGGACCGCTGAACGAATTAAATTGCACAAAGATTGTTGTGCTGATATCAGAGGTTTGCAGTGCTGTCATACTATGACAATACCAGATATAAGGACACCCCAATGTTCGTTACCGGTGACTTTAATATTAAGCGTCCTAATATTGACCCTCGAGCACCTTCACACGCTTTTCCATCGCATCCACAGCACACAGTGCGGGGGGGCACGATAGGATCTTATCGTACGTGGATTTTACATAGAACACGACAGTGAGAGAGTCTTGCTACTGCGCTGCTCCACTTTGGCGGCCACTCTCTATAGTGTGGCGTATGATTTCAGAGGTGTGTTCATAAGCAGCCACATGTAATTCAACCATTTGACCATCTGCGTCCACCGCAGTTTTCATGTATTAACCGCTGCATTTCGTCACAACAGCAGCGAAATTTCTTTATATTTCATAATAGTAAAGTTGAAGATACATGGCATTCTTAGACAAGAAGTTATACAAAGTTAAATACTTCATTTTGTTGAGCTTTAAGTGTAACACTAACAGCAGATACAGAAGGTGTCATTGGTCATATGATCGCTGGGGGACTTCACAATTTGAACGTCCATGGCTACATCTGCTTCAGTCTTTATAGGCTGCTTGTCACACTTCTCAGTGCACCACCCAGCATGACACGATCAACCAGCATATCTCGACATATGCTAGATGCGTAGTATAAACACGTCAACACGTTTAGGAATGACGTTTCAATACAGCAGCCGTGTAGTACTTCAAGTGCTGTCGACTAAAACATCAACCCTTGCTATCCTCCTATATATTATGCAGATCCCACATTACTTGGTATTTACGTAATAATCATTCAGTAAACGTTAATTCACACGTGTTGTGTGAGCAAATGCTTCAAATTAACATAGACTCCCACATTGTGTGAGATCTGTCGACTTTCTTTTCATGTGGCCTTTTCATTCCTTATTTCGTTAACGATTCTTGCAGATTCGAGCCTTCGAGGACGGTGAGCTTATGCAGTTTCTTCCAAAGCTGCTCAAATGGCCGCTGGAAACTGCACACACTGGAAATCTCTCCACATGCTTTTTTAGGACCATAGTGCACAATATGTTTATAGTTCTTTTGTTTCTGTTTTCATGCTCGCACTTAAGAATGTTGAGTTTCAATTAAAAAAATCACTATGTCGAAAGCACCAGCCTACTCTTCCTTCTGCGTTTGGAAAGTAGGAAAATTTGCCGCACAGTGCCCGACATCTGGTTCAAACTTCACATCTTCAATTTCAGCTTTAGAGAATGAAGATGCACTAGTGTCTTGCATGATGGGTATTGAAAAAAAAAAAAGAAATCTTGATACTCAAGAAATGGCACAGAACCAACAAATCACAAGAACCAGCAGAAGTACAACTTTTCCAAGGTCACAAGGTCACAAGGCTGGCAACATATTGTAAAGAAATAGTACATAACCTGGCCACAGCATAGTTTTTATACAAAATTAAACATTTTAAGACGGGCTTAGCACTTTTCCCGGAGGATTGTAGTTGTGTGTGCTGCAATGTGTGTAGAAATGAATACAGTTGGAAATTAATGCAATGTACACTGGCGAGTGAATTATTGGAAACAAGTAACTTTAAAGTTCAGTTAGCTTTGCTTTTGTAAAACGAAACCAAGCATGCAAATCCCAAGTGATATCAGTTGAATCAAACTTTTGCTTTCATATCAGTTAAGATCATACTTGCTAACTGTGCAAGGGGAAGCAAGTGTTAGTGTCCCAAGCACAACTGAGTTCACCACGCACTATATCCAATGTTGGCAAATGAGCTTTGTGAAAGCCTTCAGGGTGGAGGAAGGTTCATGAAAGGGAAAAATTGTCATCCGCCCAACTGTAGCTTCGTGCTGCAGTCGGGTGCATGACAATCTCCCCCTTTCACATCTCCCATGTTGTAACTTAGGCCATCTCTTCACTACCGTACTAGTAAAGCTCCATGGTAAATTGTGATGCAATACTTGTGGTTATAGCACAGTTGAATGGCTTTATAAGAAAGTGCTTGGGGCCTCCGAAATTATGTTGTACAGGTCACTTCGTTATACAGGTCACGCAGCTCACAATAGAACTGGGACAGAATCATTTGTTTGTTTATAAGTCATCTCGTTGCAGAGGTGCTTGTCTGTAGTGAGAGCACAGCTCTGTTTGCTTCTTGGACTATGAATACAGGTTTTCAGCAAGCACTACTACTAATATATTGGTGTTTTGAAATGCTGTATATATATGCTACTGTTGTCGAGTGCAGAGTAAGACAATGATGTGCACATGAAAGATGGATGGGGGCACCACTTTGAAAATGCAGAAGCAGCTAGCCTCCTGTTGGCATAAATCTTCATGATCTGTCTAGCCTCTGACCGATAATTTATTTATTTATTGACATAACTTCAAGGTCCATAGGGCATAGCAGAAGGGAGTTGGGCAAACATGTACAGAAAACGTACAAAAGGAAATATGGCAATAATGCGAGAGCAAAAATATATTCCAATGCACACATTCAATTAAGCTGCAAAATAAGTTACTTTAGAGAAAGCTGACTACATTGCATTTGAATGTAGAATAAAATGCACATGACATGTTATTTGATTTTCTTGTAGAATAACCGACTTGTGCATCATCTTAGGTGCCCTGTAAACACTTGAGTGCGGCAGTCTGTTGTGTTAATTTTGATGCATTACCATTAGGAGTGTCAACGTGGAAAAAAAGTATGTGCGTGGGAAGCTGGCAACATGGTAGAGGTAGAGAGGGGATGGGAGAGTGTGTGTGAATGCACACACGCACGCACGCACAGTCTACGCTCGTTACAACATGCCCACATACAACAGACTTTCGAATATAACGGACCATATATCAACCTCAGTTCTACCTATTAAGGCTAAAGCCCCATGAGAGCGATTTTATGTGTGACAGCGGCGAGCGATGGTTTCGAGCAACAAAACAGGCCATCGCTTGAACAGATTGCTTGGTCTTGTCGCTCAATCGCTCGGTTCTAGAAATCTAGAATTTGTCGCTCGTCACCCAAAAGTACTGTGAGCGACTAGCCAATAGCGCGAAGCCAGAACTGGACGTACATCACTCAAATACTACTGATTGTCTCACGGAAGGAGCAAATGGTTAAATTTTTATATGTGCAAGGATAAGAACCTACTGCAAGACCCCCAGAAATATTTTATGGTGCTTTTTGCAGTAAGATACATCAACTTAATTTATTAAAGCATGCATCACGCTAGCTTCGGCACGTGTATTGCTACCCTCATACCGGCAACACCGAGGAGACGTCGCTCAAAATCGTCGCTCGCATAGGTTAGGACTTGTAGGCGTTGAGCAAACGCGACAGCCATCTCCATCGCTTCGCTTGCCGCTGTCGTGCACAAGATCGCTTGCATGGGTTTATACTTTAATGCAACGAAGTTTGCTTTTAAGGAACTACACCGCAACAGACTATCGACTACAGTGGACGAAATTGGCGGCGGCAATTTTCTTCAAAATCAGGCATATAAAACGGACTTTTGCCATGTCGACTTGGGCTGGCAACTGACTTGTGAGGGTCAGCCGACAATTGCGGCGCAATATCTTAAGCGCAAGGGAGGGATTTTACTCTGGTGGCTGCTGTTAACGGTGTGGCCGCGCGGGCACCGTATCTTGAAAGTGATCTGCGATGCAGACAAAGTGCGCCCAGTGCCGGTAGCTTCATATGTGCTGTGTTTTCGACGTTTAGTTTGCATTGAAGCGAGAGACGGCACAAATGTCAATTCGCTGGCTGCTGCTGCCATGCTTATCTTAATTTACTATCGCAATCGATGCTTTGCCTTAACTTTGCCTTAATTTTCACCTTAAATAATGGATTACTTAGTTTAATTAATCAACATTTTAAGTATTGGCTGCAGACCCCAAGTGTGATGCACAATGTTGCAGAGCACCTTGGGAAACCTCTCAATAAATTGTTTCCAACACGATATATCTCATGTGGTCCTTTTTTCTGCGTTCCAAAGCAAGTCCGCAAAATATGAAAATATACCACGTGACGGGGCACTTGTGCACTGTTATTGTGCTGCTTTCGAGCGTGCGATGGATGAACAAGGTCGGCCGCAGTGAGACTGGCTCCGTGACAGGCGTCATGCCTGGTGTAGGTATCTGTGCATGTGGCTCTTATCGCATGACGGTGCAAACGCATGCTGCTGGCCGAGCATTGTCGAAGCGATAAAGCGTCTAAGGCCACGAAAAAAAAAAAGACGAAAGCTGCATTTTGATTCTGCTTGAAAGAAGGAAAGGGCGAAGCACGTGGGAACGATGGAAGGTGATGATGGCTGCTACAATTTTGCCTTTGTACACAAGTGACCTTGTAGTAGCTTTCAAATTGGACGATGATGCTACAACTTGAAACCTTAGGGCTCGAATAACAGCGGATGAGTCACACAGGGACAAAATTAACTAATGGTAAAAAAAACCTTGGCTATATTCAAGGAAGACTACGCATTTCTTCTTCAGACAATGACTCTTTTCGCACTGGCCCCGTCTGCTCTCCTTCTCACTCTTACTGTCTACCAGACACCGCCACGTGACACCGACGCCGCTGCCTGGTCGGAGTATCAGGTGGCCGCGTCTGGCTTCACACTTGTGCACCGTGACCGGTGCATCAGTCCCTGAGAGAGTGCGCCCGCAGGCTGTTCCAGTGTACCGGATGTAGATCACACCTTATGTATCTCGTTTGAACCAATCCCAACGAACTGCAATATATCCTGTGCTCCTCAGGCGCCCATATCCCCGTGTGTTCTCCACAGCAATGCTATTTGGCTGTGACCGCCATTGAGCAGCAGATATGGCTTACTCCATTGAGGAAGGAGTAGATGTGGTTTGGGCTCTAGGTGCATCAAGTGGACATGGAAGGTGGGAAGTTGAGCTATATCAACGCTGGCATCCAGGTACGCGTCTGAGCTCAATGACGATTGTGCGTGCATGCGACACACTGAGACAGACTGGGACTTCTATGAAGAAACAACCTAAATCTTCAATCCTGGGCGAGGACGTGCAGACAGATATTCCCTCAAAGTTTTCTTCAGACCCACATGCAACTGTTCGTAGTGTGGGTGCTGAAGCTGCAGCGTCAAAGTCTTCAGTGTGGAGAGTACTTAAAGAGGAGGCAACTTCATCAGTACCACGTGCAGCTGCACCAGATGTTGTAGCCCTGTGATTTCCGAAATCGAAAGGACTTGGCAAACTGGTTAATAGTCATGACACAAGAGGACCCAGGCTTTGTCAACAAAATACTGTGGTCCAATGAAGCTACCTTCTTGCATAGTGCCCAAGTAAACATCCACAATGCTCTCTATTAGAGCAACGAAAACCCTCACTGGGTTTTGAAGACACATCACCAGTATCAGTGGTCGGTTAATGTGTGGTGTGGAATTTACAGTGGCACTATTACTGGCCCCGTGTTTTTTGATAACAGGCTTAGAGGCAAAAGATATGTCAATGGCATCCTTGATGGGGCGCTTGAGGATTTTCTTTGCAAAGCTCCATTGGCTAGGATCAAGGATATCTTGTATCAGCATGATGGTGCTCCCACGCACAGCAGCAGCAAAGCTTACAAATGGCTGCATGAAGTATTCCCGCAGTAGTGGATTGGATGGCATGGGCCCATTGCTTGGGCGGCACAGTCGCGAGATTCTACTCCCCTCGGTTTCTTTCTCTGGGGCAACGTCAAGGATCAAGTATACTGGACGCCAACCACAACATTGGAGAACCTAAAAGAGAAAAGACAAGTTAGCAACTCCATCCCTGATACCATGATCAAGAACACCTCGGAAAATGGGCCTATGAGATACCAAATGTGCATTGCAGCAGGTGGCGACCTCTTCAAACATGCATTATAATCAAAGGGTGCTTTGTGGATTGAAGGTAACTGGAAAATAATTCCAGCCCGTAATGCCGCCTCCCCACCCAACCCCATTACACTCCATCGGCAGGCTGCCAGCTCTTGCCCATATCAAGCATTAAAAAAATAAATCCATGTTCTTGATCTCTTTCGTCTCTTTAGAAGCTTTATCACTTCGGCGCCACTTTGGCCAGCAGTACGCATTCGCGCCATCATGCGATAAAAGCTGCATGTCCAGATACCTACACCAAACGTAATGCTCTGTCGCGGGCCAGTCTCGCTGCAGCTGACCTTGTTCATCCATTGCATGCTTGAGAGCAGCACAATAACAGTGTGCAATCGCCCCGTCACGTGGTATTTTTTTCACATTTCGCTGGCTTTCTTTGTAACGCAGAAGAAAGGACCACGTGAGATACATCATGTTGGAAACAATTTATTGAGGTTTCTCAAGGTGCTCTACAACTTTGCGTGTCTCAGTTGGAGTCTGCAGCCAATACTTAAAGAGTTGCTTAACTAAACCTAACTAATGCGTTAGTTAAGGGGAAAATAAAAAAAATAGCCTGAGTAACTCTAGGCCAGTGCCAACATTATGCATTCGGTTCAACCCGCATCCAAAGTGCCTTCAATTTTTAAAACATTGGCTCAAGTTATGTGGGACAATGTGTATACTATAGTGCAACTGACAGTGGCCTGCTCTGGACTACTGCCAGCATTTTTTTTACTGCACTATACTGTTATACAAAGGACTAAAAAAGGAGGCTGACACATGTGTGCCTGCCTTCTTTTCTTTTCCCTTATATAATAGTATAGCGCAGTAAACAGGGCTATGTCATACCAACTCTCCCCAGTTTAAGTCTTATTGAACCACTGCCAGTTTCAGTTCACTCCTGGAAAAGGCAGGGCGGGTGTTGAATGAGTTTGTGAACAAAACTTTACGATATGGTGAACATGGTTTAAATCATTGATACGGGACCTCAAAGAGGTGTGAGGTAATGTAAACACATTTCCGTTGTATTTACAGCTAAATTGCCCCCAATTTTTAATGTCACAATTTCACTTTGTGCCGCAAATATTTTCCGCTAAGCTTCTTCCACAGAATATTTTATTCCAATGAGACCCTTAAAAATGTTGCTCCATCCAATGTCGCGCATGTCGTATATAGTACTGATCATTCCAGAAGGGCTGGTGTGCCCATTTCTCAAAAGACTGGAACCAAGGTACCTTCCTGCCTCAATCACTGCCACCTCCTGAAGGGTTGGTGTACCCCTTTCTCAGAAGACTGGAACTGATGTACTTCCCTGCCTCCTGCTTCCATCACTGCCGTCGCTTAACTATAACACATCCACCAATGCTCATATTTATACTTGTCCCTCCTCCTCTGTGCAACGTCTTCAGTCAACCAAGAGTATGAAAATAAACATTTCAAAAAATTCTTGTGTGTTAAGGAATGCAGCACAACAGTGGCAAAAGCTGTTTAGTGTGTTACAACCACGACATTGTTTCAGGGAGTTTCCAACCTGTTCATAACCTGCTTATTTCATTGTATGCTTTCCATTAGAAAAAGCTAGAGCTGCAGTTCAACACCAGGCGAGAAGAAACTTTCAGTGGGGAATGGTGGCATAAAGCTACAAGTTAATGCACCCCCTTCTTTTGTCCCATATATATGGTTTCCCACAGCAGAAAGAATGATGTGCACAACAGCTGGTATAAAACATTATTCCTTCAAAGACCTCTTTCAATAGTTTAAAATTATGTGAGCCAAGTATCTGAAACTAATTAAATTCTGATGTTTTTCATGCCAAAACAACAAAATGATTATGATGCGTGCAATATAGGGAGAGATTGGAAGATTGAATCAATTTTGACTACCAAGGTTTCCTTAATATGCACCTAAATTCAATACGTGAGCGATTTCGCATTTCGCCCCCATTGAAATGCAGCTGCTGCAGATGGGATCGAACCTGCGAACTCCAGCTAATAACTATCATATTTTCCTAATCTACCAAGACTTCATTCCTCAAAACAAAGTGAAAATAACAATTGAACTTTAGCACTAGGTGGCCATGATTATCTTTTCAAGGCTCCCATTAAAAAAAGAAAAAAAAAAAGCACATTGAAGCCAAGTGTGCCTAAAACCTTGGCATGGCAGCACAGGTACCACTTGTATGCACAGCTAAACAAACATGCGTTCAGCCCATTTTCCTGCCTCTTGGCAGCTTACTATAGAGAAACCACTGCTATGGCACACGTAAAAATTGGTCATGACCATTGGTCAACACCATCACCTCACCACACTGCAACATCATGCTTGTTAACTAAATAATTCTTTCTGAAACTCGCTTATTTCTTTTATTCTTTGTAGAGTTGCACACACTTACTCCCCAATGTGTCGATCCCGACTTTTGCAACCTCTATTTCAGTATACAATGAAATCCTGATAATTCAAAACCACCTACGTTGAAGTTACAGACAATTCGAACTGCCACATTGGTCCCGGCAAAGTCTTATGTATTTGGATGGAGAAAAACGTCCGCAAAATCGAACTGTAAAAACTATGCAACGGTTATTTCGAACAAAATATATAACTCTTATGGAGTGCTTTTCAGACGAACCTAATCCAAAGGCAAAGATTCAATACGCCGCTACCTACTGTAATGGCACATCCTGTAAAAATGACAAGGAAAGAGGTGCAGGAAGCCGAGACCAAAACGGAGCAAGCAGAGTGGCGTGCGCTGTTCTTTCTCATCCTGCTCATGAGGAGCAGAAAGGAGGGCCCTAGCATGCACTAACCTATGCCTGCCCCCTCCCCCATCTCCTGGTGCACACTTGATAACATTGGTGTTTTAGTGTGTCCAGTATTACGGTAAATGCAAGTGTACTGGTCATTTTAATGGTTTTACTAGTGAGGTGCAAACGTGAACGCCCTGCACGGTGCAGCCAACTGGTGGTGCAGAGCTCGACCAGAAAAGTAAAGCTAATATTGGGCTTCTTCGATTTTCCACTTCTGGCTACCCGCGGGCTGCCAGAGCCAGCCAGAGCGTCTTCGTTTTTCTCGGGTTGCTCCGCCCACCGCGCTACGCACTTCCGCCGGGCGTTCGTTTTGCTCGCGCTGGACGGTTCTGGCTACCCGCGGGCTGCCAGAACCTGCCAGGACGATTTTGGTCTGGCTGCTCTCTGGGAGTTCACTGGCTAGCAGACGACTAAAAGAGGCGATGGGCGCTCGCCGCCATCTTTACGGGGACTTCACGGATTTCAACGCGGGCGTTTGAGGACTTAAATTTATCTCGCTCAGCCAACTGTATACGGTCATCTCCGGATTTCCTTACTTCTAGCGTTATCTTTTTAGGTGCTAACGCTCCGTTCCGCATCGCGAAGCGGTGTGATACGAGCCGTGGTGAACCGTTTGAAGCTTTCGTGTGTGTGTCCCCTAGATTGCTTCTTCGCGCCGCGCTCTCATGCGTGCATGTTATCAGCATCGTGTTCCACGCAAGTTGTAGACGCTCATTCACACATTGCGGTACATCTTGGTTTCGTCTTTCTCTGTTGGCGTTCCTTTTCACATATTTCGCGTATGTATATCTCTCCTTTCTCTGCAGTTAGCGAAGGCTTTGCAGTTAGCCCGTGTTCGCTCCGTCTCTCCGTCGTATGCTTAGGTGGCAGCTCGAAACCGATATGTGTTCGAACTGCAGGCCGTTGATCTAAGAATACACTGATTGCACTCGGTACATTTAGACACACGTACATTGGCTTATTGCTCTCATGATTGCGACCAATGTTGTTTTTCGTGTGAAACGTTTCGCTGGTCGCAGGCGACGTACATTTTCACGCGCCAGCCGCGTCCAGCTCCTTAAATGAGAAGCACCATCAGCCACAACAAACTTTCTGAAATCGAAGCCCAAGCAGGTCGGCGCGAAATTTTATGCGTATGAGACGTACCCGATAACCTGCTTTCTTATGTCTTGTGATGATACAGCGCCAACTCATCAATGTCGCCGGTGGGCGACGTGATCGCTGCGAACAGGGATCTTCCAGCTATCGCTTTCGAGTATACAATCACGATTTCGCGTCTTGTCATCTGCCGCGTCGGAGGCCATCTGTTGCGCTGCGCAAGGCGAGGTTGGCCCAGTACGCGTCCTGCGACGAGTCGCGCGAAATCGCGCGAAAGCGATCGTATTCCTGAATGCAACTATACATTTTCAAGGTGGCAACGCATAAATGGGCCGACTAGGCCGAGCGCGCGTCGGCCTCGACGGGCGCTGCCATGCTGGTAGCATGTTTACATTTGGCCAGCTGTACCGGCGTTCGATTTTGCAAATTTCGGGCAGGTTTGGGTTGTCTTGGGATCCCAGCCCACGTGACTTCCTGTCAGAACCGGAACTAGCTGGCTGCCGTCTGGCTACCAGCGGGCTGCCAGAACTGCGAAAATCGAAGAGGCCCATTATTGTATAACCAAGTGTATTTTACTTTGCTGCCTGTGTACGTTTTTGGCAGCAACAAGATTACGCCGCTGCTGAAAATTTACACTACCAGCCAAGTAGAATACACTGGGTTAATGCATTATTAGCTCTGCATTTGTGTAGTTGAACTGTGCATCACTAGGTGGCTGCACCATGCAGGCCGTCCATGTTTGTGCTTCTGCTTATTCAGTAAAACGCACCATCTGCTTGCATTTACTGTAATAGCAGGCACGCTGCGGGGACGCTCGACTCGCACATCCCCTGCCCTGATGTTTTCCCTGCATGCCTCTTGCGTAGATAAGCGCGGGCTGCATCATGCAAGCCATATCCACACCATGCAGGCCAGGACATATTTGTCAGTGTGGTTTCAGCGTATTATGAGAGTTGGCGCGAGTATTGTGCTTGTTAAAGCCAATGCTCGCGAATAGGAGGGGTTACTGGGCCAAGGAAGCAAGCAGGCTCTACCTCTTTAGCCGACTCGGGAGCCACGTAGACGCTTCGTGCGCTCGCCCGCCATTCGTGGGACCGTCCTGCGAAAGGCTTAGTTGCAGGACACCGGAATGGACGAACACGACCGTTAAAACATGACACCGTTAGCGCGGCTGTTCACGTGAACGATTAGGCGTTGGTGTCCAGCATGGAAGCAAACATATTCGCTCGCTGTTTGGTCGCAGCGAGTCAGACTTCCTCGATTTGTCGGTCGCTCATTGGCATGTTCTATGGGCAGTGATTCAACTAGCAGGCATCAGTGTATGAAAGGTGCAATAAATGCCCTTTTGATTGTTTGCACTACTGTGTTGTCATTCCTCTGTCCCAAGAGCAAGTGTGAGACCCCCACAATGCTAAAAATTACCATATGCTCACCTTCGCCCCCTTCCTAGGCTGCCCTCAATCATGTAATCTCCGACATTGGGCATGCAGTATGGTGCGTATTAAGCCAGTCCTTCTCGGCTCACCCTTGCATGCTTTCCCTTGCACCCACAGCGAATGGCATGCGAGGCGCGGTCTTTCTACATTGGGACTTTATACGAAACTTAGGCTTCTTCTGGCACATGCTGTGCGCCGATGGAATAAAAAGCAGTTTTTTCCAGCGCAAGCCCAGCGACAGTTTTGGTTTTGCATGCTGCACCACACAATTGGTTGGGTGCTACATTTAAAGGAGCTCTCCTCAGTACGAGCTCCGTTTTATTATAACCAATTTCTGGTCCCCCTTGGAGTTCGAATCAACGAGATTATACTGTATTTGTGTGCTTCCGTTGGATTTGACTCGTATGTTAAAACAGCTTAAGTGATAAGTCTGATAATAATGTGCAATGATATCTTGCAGATCAGTATATTTACACTGTCAGCAAGTACCACACGATCTGCTTGCAATACATATATACATTTCAATTTGCCTTGTCTTAGAAATACACTATACAGCAGGAAACTTATAATTTACTAGCACTCTTCCCTGGAATTCGGCATTTGCTAATCTAAAGCAAAGTTGCAATTTAGATGTCTTATGACGTTTTAAATGATCAAGTAACGTTGAGTTAGGAAACTACTATATTGTGAATCTGCATTAATTAGTGTTGCAAATTCACACACTTTTCTTTTTCTGTTGCGATACCAACATGTTTCATTTATGTCCTTGAACACATTAGCCCCTACAGCTGTCGGTTCAATCACGAGGGGAAGTTTCTATGCAAGTTTTATAAGAATGTCAGTAAACTTAAAATTTCAATCACAAAGTGCGGCTTCACCTTTACAACCATGGTCTATTTGGTGCATAATTTGGTGCACCTGAACACAAAAGCATGTGTTGTAACTCTCGACAGAGCCCAACAGTCAGTGCAATGTCCTTTAATCTGAAAAGTGACTGCTCCTCCAAATAGCAGTTCATACAGTGGGAAATGATAGCTTTATTTTTAACAGATGAGGGTGCACTGGGAAATTGTAATGGGACACTTTTAAAACTTGAACTCCTTGTACTTCTTTGCTGCTTTGGTGGTGTCCTGCTGCTGCTTTTTCCGTTTGTTCTGAAAAGACAAGAGGGCAATATTTGGTCAACATCCAGGCAAAAGAATGCAATTTTGACAGCTGTCACTTCTTCTGATGCCCATTTCATCAATGCAACATAGAGTGCCTCACTTATAACAATGAAGAGACTAGGTGTTGTGTTTTCAACAGAACGTAATCTTCTGCAGTGTTAACTGACCAGACAGTGACAAAAAAAAAAAACTTACTATAATGTAGTGCGCATCTTTGCTCTTTGTTCTTGTGATGCAGAACTGATTACACCATGAATTCCATTACTCAAGGGGTCACAATAAAAAGAAGGTTAAAGAGAACTGTTAGGCTGAGGTAAATTTGTGTATTATGCTCCTGGAAGTAGGCTAGTCTATTAAGTTAACCCAAACAGAACAAAACACAGGGGGCAATGCAATCTTGAAATTCCCATACAAGCTCCTCCTGCCATCACAAAACTTGGGTCCAACTACGATGCCACCTATATTCAAATATTTGTACAATTCAAAATGCTTTCTTAAGAAACCCCTGGACAGATTTTAACGACGAAAGTCACTGCAATGGAGAGAAAAAGTTAAAGGGGCCCTGAACCACTCTTTATTGAAGTGTAGAGAGGTATTTGAAGTGAAAATAGGCTATTTCAGAAATACTTTGCCACAAAAAGTACTTCAATGCGTTAAGCAGAAGTGGAGTTATTGGCAATCAAGCATGACCTGCACTGTGCTCCCGTTCCTTTTTCAATGACTTGCACTGCGGAGGCTACAGCGCAGTGGGGCATGCCCACGGTGCTCCACCTTCTAAATGTCACCATGGAGCACAGTTCAAATTTCATTTTGGATGTTAACGTAGACACTACGATTTCCACCTTCAGTGCTTACAGCATGCTAAACATTAGCCAAATGCGGTTGTCCTCAGTGAGCTGCAATGTGCTTAGCCACTAGGACTCAAGGGGGCACCCCGCAGCGGCTGCAGTATCCCCGCCATGTAGCCGAGCGCAGCTTTATGTCGGCTATCGGTCTATAGCAGCCGTCTAAGGCAATGACGAAATAGTGAGTCTAGAAGAAAGTGAAGACAGGGCCTTCTGTTGAAAAGAGCATTTGAGAGAAAGGCGACTTCGCGATGCGCTTGCGAGCTCCATGCACTGCGTACGACAGCAAAACTTGGCTGAGGATGTTCACAGCAGCGCATGCTACCCGCGGACTGTGTTATTTCAGCAAGCCCGAGGGGTTGTTCAGGGCCCCTTTAATTCTAGTGACTGCTGGAAGTGAAATTTTGATTTATGGCTTGGACTAGATTGGTAAGCCTTAGAGAGAAAAAAAAATGCTGTTTACAAATATGTAACTCTGCAGCAAAAACAGATAACGCAGTTCTGTAAACTGCATCCGTTAGAACATTTAAAAGCGGACACGTTTGATATAAGTATCAATTTATATTTTACATGGATTCATTACAATGTTCATAACAGTTTTGCAAAAGCCCTACTCAATGCAGTAGGGCTTTAGATGTGATGTATTTCAGAGCCATGTATAATACATCAACTTTGTCTGCTTTGGATGCACTATTGCATGCAATTTACAGAACTGTGATATAACTTTCCATTGTTGAGTTATGGAGCAGTAAACTTGATAGTCTCGTCATTCTGAATTTTGCAATTTTGAACAACTTCATTAAAATATTGACAGCCTGCTTCCTACAGTCACTAGATTCTAACTTTTTCTTTTTAATGTAACAAATTGTGTCAAATTTGGTACAGTGGTTGCCATGAAAAACGATTTCTCCCTATGTCTTTACATAGGAGACTTCGAGCTACAGTTTCATTGGTAAAGGAGCGTTGCACTGCATTTGAAAGTTAGCGAGGAGTTGACCAGCTTCGGGAAATTTTCCTGAAAGGAATGTGGCTGTAGGAGCAAAAATACAGGAAAATCTGTAACATTAAGTTGACATCCTTGACACTGCCGGATGGTGCATGGTAGTTCCTTTTCTCTGCTAATAACTACCGTATTTACTCGCATAATGATCGCACCCCTAAATTTTGTCGTCAAAATTAGATTTTTTAAATTTCCCACGTAATGATCGCATCCCGAACTTGCTGTAGCGATATGTCGTGTGCTAAGTCTAGCTAATAATGATCGCGCTTACCATCTGTCGAATGCTACGCGAACGACTCTTCAAGACAAGCCAAGCGGCCTGCACGCACCAAACATTCTTAAGTAGATGCCTCATTTCATTACTTTCATCACTTTCCGCACATCTATGACAAAATGAGGTACAACCAAACTTGCCTTTATTATGGGTTGGCTTTATAATGAATGATGTCAACAAAAACAATAAAGGCGCATTTCGATTCTTTTCATCTGATTTTGCACTCGTGAGCACGCAACAAATCGTGCGTGGCAATAATAGTAGCCACGTTTACTCTGATACGTTAAAAGTGTACCCTATTCATACGCCGACGCTTGTAACACAGCTAAGATATTCGCCCACCCTTAGCGGAAACGTGCCGTATTAGGATAGTAGTGAAGACAGATGTCGCAGTTTCCGCAGCACGTCGCCCATGCATTTCTATGTCACTGGCAGCTAAGCGCGCCCACCTGTTTCTGTCCCCTCAAAGTGGACATGGCTACGTTACTGCCGCAAACTTGCCGATATTAACGATATTATTCATCACTGATACGGAGGAAACTGTTTCAATGCACGTAATGTACTCACAAGAAGAAAAAAAATCGCGTTCGGCGCGCTCGGCTTTGGCGCGCTCGGCTTGCTCCGCCGGCCGCCATTTTTGTTTTGGTGTCCCACACCCGCAATCTCGCATCCCGCAGCAAACGCGGGGCGAAAAAAAATTTTTTTTTTTCCGCGGGAAATTTAACCCGCGTAATGATCGCACCCCTGAATTTGCGTCAATTTTTCTGACAAAAAAAGTGCGATCATTATGCGAGTAAATACGGTAATACAATCAAACCTCGTTACAACAAAGCCACATCCAACACAAAGACACCTTTGTAGGTCCAATAGCCCCCATAACCATATATATTCATTACATGCCAATATTGCCACAACACAGTTTAGATTATTTTATCTAATGATATGTTATATCTGTGTTCACTATATGGAGGTTTGACTGTATTCTACCAATGAATTAAATGCACATTGTCTTGCAAAAGGACTCTAAAGTGTTTCTCTTCATTGTCCTTTTATAGCAGAGACAACATTTGAAACAATGAGCCGCCTTAGCCTAAAGCTTGAAAACTTGCTCCATACTGAAGCGTTGGTATTGTTTTCGTTTATTGAGGAGCTTGCCTATACTCCAACTGATACGTATGGTGTAATGCTATGGAAGCTGCACAAGAATTTGAGTAATCAAAATGTGCAACTCCATGCGTCCTGTAGTCGAGTTTTGGGGTCGCACATAACTTCCCATCTTAAACGATTTCTCAGTGCCAACGCTCATTATCGAGAACCAAAAATTACCCAATGCAGTTATGCTTCTTTTTTTTTACCAGTTCTCAAGTTCCCGGAAAACACTATCCTTCAGCAACAACATTCTGTACATCCCCTAACTGCGATTACATGGCACATTTTCCGGCCGTCAGATCCCACGTAAATAAGAAAAGATGCGAGACACACATGATCGAGAACAGCAGCAGCTTCCCCCACAGCAGCTTCCCCTTTATACTCGCCCGCCTGTCTCACGTGAGAACATCAGCGTGCAACAAGTTTCCTAATGAAGCAGTACCAAATCTCCTGCCGGGTCTTCACACATAGCGTTCACAGCTATCGCTACCAACCCCTAATACGGGAAGCATCTTCAAGGTACGTTTCCAGCACACGTGAGTGTGGTGTAGTGCCGTTGGAACATACTGCAAGCTTTTAATGGGCAATAATCCAAACATGCCGCTCCCTGCTGCAGGTGGCGTGAAGTAAAGGTCCTGCTTTGCTCTGGTGGCATCATATTCTGGCATTGCCCACCAGCTTGATTTCGTTTCGGTTTCTTGTCGCCGTCTTAAAGCACTACACAATAGGAAAACGACAACGAGCATATCGGACTACTCAAGCCACCCCAGCTCGGTGCACATCGGCGTCTCATGACGCAACAATTTGTGCAATGCTTAACATTATGTCAATGTCAACTAAGTTGAATCTGTTAAATATTTTAGTGACCTTGTATAGTACGTTTCCTCAGTTACTGCGTTTTTTCTTGCATTATTTTCCGAGAACGTATGGACAAGGTTCTACTGCATAGTACAATTAGCCAGTCCGAGCAAATTACAGGCGGTCCGAGATGTTTGCTGCAAGCTCACCTTCTGCCGTGCTGCATGTTCGGCCACCATGTCACTGAGGTCCTCCTTGGCAAGGTGAGACTGCTGCTCACGTAACGTCTGTTCGTAACGAGCCGCCATGGCGGCCGAGTCCATCTCCAGCTCACTCGGGTCCAGCGCGATCTCCACACCTCCAGACTGCTTGGCTGTCCCCGCCACTGCAGTCGGCATCTTGGGGCCCTTCACCATTGCCTGCACAGAACCCACCAACAATGCCACATGACACACAGCAAAGAAAGCTTCACTTAACACTGGCGATAAGACTGGTAGCAAGGATGTCTTGCCGTTTCAGTCTAATGATGCCTAAACAACACCAATGAAGGAGCTGTCTTGCAGCTTAAGGGAGTTTGAGGCCAATGTCGTCGCTGCAAGGCTGCCGCAGCATCAAACGAAAATAATACTTTTGTCATGCAAAATGAATAAATACTGCATGTTTTTTGCCCTTTCATCACACTCTCTCTGAGTTTCGTTTCTGACAGGTAAGTGGGCAACCTCAGGCTATTTCGGTTAAGCAGTACTACTGTTTAGCACATACTTTTTCCGAGCTCCAGCCAACTATGGTTTAACGCGGTTTCAGTGTATGTATTTATTTATTTTTTACAAAACAACCTTATCACCTTGAAGGTACTCTCCATCACACTTAACGCATTTGTCCAATCTGCGATTCCATTCTTCGAAAGTTTTCTTAAACTCGTCTGTTTTGATGGCCTGATGGCTCCTCTCTCGTTTTTTTCCACCACCTCTTCTGCTTTGTGAAATAGCAGTCCTTTAAAGTCATACTTCATCCGAGAAAACAAAAAGAAAGTCGCACGGAGTGAGGTCAGGTGCCCGCACCCCTTACTCTCCTGACCTTGCTACGTGCAATTTTTTTTTGTTTCCTCGGATGAAGAATGACATGAAAGGACTGCAATTTCACAAAGCAGAAGAGGTGAGGGAAAAAATAAGAGAGGAGCTATCAGGCCATCAAAACAGATGTGTTTAAGAAATCTTTCGAAGAATGGAATCGCAGATTGGACAAATGCGTTAAGTGTAATGGAGAGTACTTTCAAGGTGACAAGAATGCAGTGTAAAAAAGAAATAAATACGTAGCTTTTAAAAAAGAATTCCGATTACTTTTGGGTACCCCCTCGTATATGAGCAGGTATTCATAATAAGCAGAGGCAGCTAGCTTCACTTTAAAGGGGCCCTCACCAGGTCTGGTCATTTCTGAGTTAATAAGCGCCATACATACAATGCGCACTAACGATCGTGCCTGCTAACTATTACATTGCTACACACCACAGAAGGAGCTGAAATTTCAAACCGACAGCTGTTTGCCCTTCTCCTCACAGGCGCCGTGCTCCAAGCCGGAGGGATGATGTATACGTGCTAGTGCGCCTACATACATGTGTCTTTGCTGTGCCGTCGCTCTTAGTGACTCGTGACTTCAAGTATTATTCAATGCAACATACGTTCTTTCTGTAATCTGTTGCATCGATAGACGAATTAAGGTTTAGAGAAATATTAAAACATGCAAACCGAATGTCCGCACGTATTTGTTTTACTTCGCACGCAGCAAGAGAGATGTACTTCCGTTCCGTCTGCTCGTTCCCAAGTCGTGCAGTCGCGTGTGCTGTCACCGAAACTATTCTATTTTTTACCGTGTTCCAGCGTGCGATCATGCTCTCTGATCCGCTTGTGTCTGCCCCAGTGTTCGTGTAGCACTGACTTATACTGCTTGTCAGGTGTTCTAGTGCACGGCGTGCATAATCGCACGTTGCATGAAACGAGACAAACACAACAGCTTGCACGCGACACCGTCAGCGGAAGTGCACCACACAGAAAAATCGCGAGGGGAAAGAAAATGAAGGCGGGGCTCGTGATGTATGCGTCAAGTGATCCTTGACGTCCAGTATGGGAGAACACAGGGAAGAAATTTGGCTTACGGAATGCTGCAAGAGGCACATGGAGAGTGTCTCTCTTGGCAGTGGTGTTCGTGCCCTGAAATCATGGGTTCGCGGCACTGAAATATTTTTATAACAGCTATTAATGCACCAATTTGAAAAATTCTTGCGGCTGAACGCTCCTCAGAGGGCATGTAACAACTTCCAGTGTATAACCAAAATTTGCTGTGGGTCCCGGTGAAGGCCCTTTGAATGAAACCAGTGCTAAGCCAGAACATTCGGCCACATGGAAACAGGAAAGGGACTATCTGGCTGACTCATGCAATACGAAATCAACATAAAGTTTAACAAACTTACTGCGCTCATGTCGTAGACGTGCGTCGATCCCATCATGGCAGCACCCACCCTCTCAGACTTCTTCTCGGGCAGGATGGTATAGAGAGCTGGGGTGTCCCCACTGTAGACAGAAAAAGAATGACGTGTCAGAACACAGCCTGAGCCCAGTCGTCAAAGAGCCAGCACAGGCTCAAAAAGTACTACAGCAGCGCTTGCCTATTGACCCTTCACAAGAAAACGCTACTTTTTCAGACTCATCTTTCAGCATTCCATGAATACAGTTGAATCTCGATTATACTAATCTCTCGGGATGGCACGAAAATTCGTATCACTTGAAATTTGTGCCCCCAAAAAACGTAAAGCAAATTGAGAAACTAAAGGGGGGGGGGTGCAGTAAAACTTGCTCAAAATTAAATTTTTTTTTTTTCACAATCCTAGGACCTTCATCATCTCATGACGAAACATTCGCAATATGTAGCAGAATTTGAACAAGCTGCCCTATCTTTAGTGTTATCTTTGAAATTGGGAAGAAAATCGAGCAACAGGAGGTGCTATGCACCACTGATCATGTGAGCGCCACTTTCCGTTGACGCAGCACTGCCATCTTGGTATCGCCGTAAACACAAGATATCGGAGATTTAGTTAGCTGCAGCGCTTCATTTATCCATGCAGAAATAAAAGCAACAAAAACGAGCAAGAAAAGGGAAAACTAGTGCCGCGATTCATTACTGCATGGTGCGCAAGAAGTGCTCTTATTGGCTAACGCAAATTTGAATGACTGGCACGCTTGTTTTTGTTTTGCGCAAGTTTTGGCAGCAGTGAGCTGCACAATTTCCATGTTCCAAGGCCTACATTTCTGCCTGGTAATCGAGTTTCTTTCATTGCTCCATCCTAGCTGCTGCCTGATGGTGACAGAAACATGATATACACAAACTAAGGGAATCTGTTTACTTTTCTTTGCTGTAGTGAAGCTGCGTCATATTGTGTGATCTGACGGGTGCAAAGGATGGAAAGTTTTGAAATGTCATCGAGTGCTGGAAAGGTAGGAAAGCGTGGAAAACAGAGATAAGGCTACCCATGCAGCGAGTGCCACTGACCTTGCTGGCGTGGTAAGACTGGCTCATGTGTGATTGCCAGCTCTAATGAAGTTGCAAGATGTTCGAAAATGGTCAACAAGTTGCCATGATACTGCACAAAGTGATTTCTTTTTCTTCAATTTTCTTCCTTTTTTTTTTTTTTAGGGGGGGGGGGAGCACCCAGGCATGGAGTCAAGGCAGAGTTATATAGGACACCCTGGCACCAGCTTATGCTGGCTTGACTGTTTGTATCATCCGCCCTGGCGCAAAAGGCGGTTTGCAACATAAAAATTTAGTGCACTGTAAGCTAATAGACTTGTACAGGGACTTTTGAAAGATTTGTATCGTCACAAAATTGGTATCAGGAGTAACAGTATCACTGAGATTCTACTCAAACATCGTAATGTAGCCTCTGTCTTGGCTAACTTAAGTCATTTGATTGAAATCATTATTTAAAGCCAAGTTTTCTTTGTAAACCCTTCTGGACTTTTCTGACCATGGTTGCTGGTTGGGTGCTGGTGCTTTCTTGCCGACTAGCTTTCAAGCAGGACAGCACTAGTACCTTCTTCACTACTCTTATGAGCGTCCAAGCTGCTAACCTTGTTTTCTACAAAATTACTCAGTGCTAAAACAAATGATATCTAAATATCCTCATCGCAACAAATGCACGTCATTTAGAGCACAGTTCTTTTCATTGTTGTGAACATGCTTAGATACTCATGTAAACACACGTCTACAAGCGACAGCGTTCTTCGCACAAAGGATGCTGGTTTATCACTGTCATAGACGCTATCACCCGTCGTCACCAAAACGACCAGTGCAAATTGGCTGAAATCTTGCAAAAGTAAAAGTATCCCTGACAGTGATTGTCCAAGAATACCATCACCCCACATTGCTAGCGTATTTCATTCATTAAACAACGAAATACAGCTGTTCAGACATATCAAATAAATTGCAAATTATGAATTCTGCAACAATGGATGGCTGGACTTTCTTAAACTGGCTTATCCAAGTCCAGTCCCACATGCCACACAGACCAGCAAGCCACCCTCACCCCTCCATCTCCGACTCAATCTTGCGCTTTCGCAGCTCAATCATGTCGGGTGTTTCGACTCCCGCCGGTATTGAGCTGAAGCCGCTCGGTGTCACCAGGCCCTCTGCGGGAGTCACCAGGCCAGTTTCATCTTCCACACCCTCGTCCTCGTCTTCATCCTCATCTTCTTCCTCCTCCGAAGACTCGCTCTCGAGCTCACCCCACAGCGTGCGATCCACCTCTTCATCAACCATGTTGCTCTGAAAAACAGGTCGGCATCAGTTTAGAATGGGCAGTTCTATTTTGTAAAACTCTGCTAACTTTTTTGGCGGGTGCATAATTATTGATGAATAAGTAACAAGCTAATTGTTGCGCATCTGTTAAATACACTTCGATAATTAACAAATTATTGTTTTTGTACCGCCATTGTTTGTTCATTGCCTATATCTTTCGTTCAAGATAAAGTTTACCGCGACTATGCTTAAAGTCAATCTCTTGATTCGTTAAACACTTAATTCAAATCTTGGATTTTACTAACCAATACCACGATCTGATTATGAGGTGAGCCGTAGTGGGAACCCCAGGCGTCTACCTGGGGTTCTGTGCATCTAAATCTAAATACATGAGTGGTTTTGCATTTCGCCCCCAACAAAATGTGGCTGCAGCAGCTGGGATAGCCAACTTGAATAGGTCCTCAGCCAGATTCTATTTTATGGCATTCTACTGTAGCTCACTTCGGGAATCAAGGCCAGCATTGGTACAATAGACTGCAACTCTTCGTGATGAACCTAATGGACACCTCTACGGAACGCAAGCTTACAGCACATCTGGTGTAACTGATAAGCCCCTTGGTTAACACTCACCGTGGAGTCAGATGACTGCGTGCCGAACACATCACCATACAGTGGTCTGCCCATCTCGTCCACAGGTGGTTTGCCCCAGCCACCAGCATGGTACCCAAAGGAGCAACCCTGGAAAGGAAAAATGCAACATGTTGCATCCATGCATCAACACAGGTGCACAGTTCAATGTGCCTGCAATGGGGAATAAAACATTTTCAATTAATGTATCTAACTTATCCTTATTCTGTCTGGTCATTCATAAGTGTAACTGGTTATACGGAACCTAAGATGATGGCTTCTAATGTTAGATACCGTTAGTTACTGGCCTGGTATGCTCTTTGGCCATACTTGGCCCTTGTGGCACAAACCTCACATATCATCATCACACTGTTAGATGCTGTATTTAAGACATGCCCTTGTGTAAAATCTGCAACCACCCCTTTCCAAGGTTGAAAGTGTTAAGTTTCACCAAATAATGGATTTTGAATGAATGGTGTCAGTATCAGTTGACACCATCGCTAAAAGTTTTTAAATTACTGATTATATAACAGCATGGACGGCATTAAAGCGACCCTGAAATGATTTTGACGATTTTGCAAAACATACTGAGTCATTACAGTAGGTCCTTCTGATCATTAAGTGACACATTTAAGTGCTGCACATAAAGCATGTAATCTATTATAGGGTTTTAAAAATGTGCACCACTACAGATTGCAGCGGTGCTGCTTCCCTGAGTTTTCAGCCGCCCTCTCACAATTGACATAGTTAGCCCAATTGACGTCAGTTGGGTGAGCTATTCAACTGGCTGCTCAAGTAGCGCCGTCAATAATTTTCCAACTTTATGGTGAACAAATGTTGTTTGTAATAGTCAGAATGTTGGTTAATTTGTTTCTATAAGAAAGGTAACAGAAAGAGAATACACAATGACACTTTATCACTATGCTCAAGCACTTCTGGCACATAGAAAATGTCTGCTTGTGTTACAACATTCTCTGTGTTGAGGCGAGCTGTGCAATCAGTGTTGGCCGTAAGTTTTTTTTTCGCGAGCCCCATGGATCGCCCTTATTACATTGTGGGCTGCAAATCTAGTGATTGGCGACATGCCAAGCTGTGACATCATGTCTCTCTGCAAGGCAACATGCGAGCGGAGTGGCTGAAGCGCACCAGGCTGTCGGTCTCCAATCGGTGCCAGCATCTACACGCTTGCGGCTGTCACTTCACACTGAGGGATTACTGCCACAATAGACAGCTTTAGTGTGTCCGGTATTCAGGTAAACAAAAGCACAAGTGCACTGGGTATTTGATCAGATAAGGCCTGCATGTTGCAACCACCTGGTGGCACAGAGCTCAACCAGGCAAACATAGAGATAATATAGCAGTAACCAAGTGGCTTCTACCATGCTGCTAGTGTCAATTTTCGGCAGAAGCATGATTGTGAACACGTCCCTTTAATCGTATAAAATGTTTCACTTGGTTACAGCAATATTTGCTCGTGTTTGGCTAGTTAAGCTTTGTGCCACCAGGTGGCTGCACCATGCAGACGGCTAAATAATTATGGGGTTTTACGTGCCAAAACCACTTTCTGATTATGAGGCACGCCGTAGTGGAGGACTCCGGAAATTTCGACCACCTGGGGTTCTTTAACGTGCACCTACATCTAAGTACACGGGTGTTTTCGCATTTCGCCCCAATCGAAATGCGGCCGCCGTGGCCGGGATTCGATCCCGCGCCCTCGTGCTCAGCAGCCCAACACCATAGCCACTGAGCAACCACGGCGGGTATGCAGACGGCTCACGATTATGCTAAAGCCCCTTCATCACGGTGGTAGTAGTATGGAGGGGTGTTAGTTTATGGCTCCGCCCATCCGTAAAAATGCTCGGCTTGCCTGTGGTTACCGGAATACCAGACACGCTTGGTACTGTGACAGAGCGCTCGCAATGCACGCTGCTTAGATAGCTCTCGCGGGGATCGACGACCAGGCAGCTAGCAGAGAGGTTGGAGAGGCTTTGCGAACTGGCTCCAAGACAACCGGAAGTAGACACCCTAACATCACACATCATGACGCAGAGCCAGTGAAGGCAGAGCGTAGTCCCAACCACTCGGCAAATGAGTTGAGGAGAAAAAGCATGGCTAGGAAGGAAAGTAACTTTAATCGTCCGTAGCTCTCTTAATATGAGACACTTTCTTTAAATTGCGGTGTAAATGTTTTGCTGCAGCTGTACCTTATGCGTCAACAGAATTTGTCCAAATTGTTTCAGGGACCCTTTAAGCATGACCATCTTTTGGAGCGTGCTGGCAAAGTAGTAAGCCCTGGTGACAACGGGAACATAAGAGAGCAGAAGCATTGAAGAATGAAGCAGAATTTGATCAGCAGTGCTGAATCTAGGATAAATGCTTGTTTAGTGTGTAGCCAGTGTTCGCATTCTTCTGTACATTATTCACAATGTGAACCGTAGTTTTAGCAGGTAGCCATATGCCCAACTCGTGCAGGAGCTGTACCTTGACAAGATTTTGAAGAGTGCAGGTTTTGCACGAGTAAATACAGTAGAAAAGCCGCTTTTGCTGTTTAGCCACCATGAGAGGCTACCTTTGGAGAAATGTATTTTCACCATATTATTCAGACACAAGCCAGTAAAAAACAATTAGAATGCGTTGCTATGCTTGCAAGTTCATGCTAATTGCACTGTATTAATTACAGTGGCTTGATTCTGCTTCCAAAATCTACATCTGGGACTACGCCATGCTTAGAAACCAGCTACAAAGCAACTGCATGTCACACTCCCACGTGTAACTATGCATGATGAGCATTCCAATGAGTTTGTTTTTCCTGTGCGCGTTTAAATTTACACTGACATGATGAAAAATATGTTCGCTTGGTGTGTACACTCACATCTGGAATTGGAGCGTTGAGGCCTGGTATCTTCAGGTTCGGATACGAAGGCGGTGGCCCATACCGCTGCATGGCAATAAGCCATGGTGGAGGGCACCGGTGGGAGTTCTAAAAGAACACGGAAGAAAAAGAAAGGTGGAATAAGAAAAAGAAAACAGTCTTAACACATGTACTGAGAACTCAACTAGCCACAAAAGACATTTGAGGTTTGCCATCCGCATTAGAACAACAGCCATCTCAAACAGCGGCCGTACCGGTCAGCCACCAAGAGAAGCAAAATAATGAGATGCTTTAGCGGCACAGACTTTGTATCCATGCCTATGATGTGTTGCTTGTGACATCCAAATGCAGTGAATGTCGTGAAGAATAAGCAGTGGAGAAGCTGCAAAGCAGCTAGCCCCTTTTAGCCTCCCAAGAACGTACTCTTGTCCCCATGCCAACATGAGAGAAACAATATACAGTCGAACAGACTTATAACAATATTCAAGTGCCATGAAAGTTCCATTGTTATAACTGATAATTGTTATAATCGGGTTGCATGAAAAAAATCAAAATAGGGAATGGCAGAGCTGATGTGAGGAAACTATAATGGTAGGGAGGCCAGTGCCCCTCCCCACCATCTTCTTCCATCCAGCTGCTGATTGTGTTCCTTCATTTTAACTGCTTCCTGGGTGCTCCGATTGTGTGTAACAAGCCACGGCTTTTGGCATTAAAGAATGGCACTGCTATAACAACTGCAGAGGGGTCACGGGTGGCAAGTGATATGCGAGACCCACTGAGGCATCACTTTAGTGAAATGTGAGAAGGTTGCCGCGGCAGCCTGTCAGCTTGAGAAACCCAAAAGAAACACTGAGGCGACATCGCCACAAGCACCTCGCCACGTACTACTCACTGGCTTGCGCAAGAAAACCCTAAGTTTGTCAGCCTTGCATGCTTTACGCGAAGCTTGGCGACATTCTTTTCCAAGGCATCCAGGTGCTCCACATAGCACAGTGCATGGTTCCTCGCAAAAACAAAGCCCGATGGGACTTAATCATCTGCCGTGCCTCCTGTGAGGACAACGTTGAGGCAGCCTGCCCTATCAAGTCATCGCTGCCGTCGTCACCGTCACTATCCGATGCAAGCACATTCAAGACGATCGCCTCATCGGTTAGAAGCACATAGTTTCCAAATCTATAGCCGTGCGCTTTCTTTTCACCGGCAACGTCGTGCATTGCCGATGATCAGCGGGCGGATCAGCCATCATCCGTTTCGGCGGCGAGTCAAACGAAGCTGAGAAACCACATGGCCAGGAACGATTTCAACGCAACCAACAAAGAAGAATACGAGCGATTAAGCTGTTTGCAGAACTACGCTGAATGAGGAGCCAGCGAGCAACATGCAAGCAGCACAGTTGGTGTGGTTCATTCGTGTTTCGGAAGGTGGCACAGCAAGAGCTATGGGGGCAGCCCATTCGTGTTCGGAGGGTGGAAGGGCGACGGAAGAGAGGTGTGTGGAGAAGGCTGAAAAATGAGCATGCAGCAGCTGTTGGAGCAGCAGGCCATTGTGCAGCGGCTAGAATTTCTCGTTTTCATTTGTTCTTTTCAAGGATTTCGCATTTCACTACCTTTCGGCTTGCACACCCAGCAGACAGACCTCATTGTTGTAACCAATAATGCGGCATTGGGGCAATGTAGTAAACGGGTTATTTCACCATGGAAAACATCCAAAAGTTGATGGTGCAGCAGCTTCCCATTGTTATAACTGATACACTGTTAGAACTGGTATTGTTATAAGTGGGTTCGACTGTACTGCTGAACACTTTTCCTGCCCATCCTCACCTCCCATTTTCTTCCACCCTGCAGATCCTCCTCCCTGCAACACACAACACAAACCCGTTCCTCCCAGTGTGCCAAAAAGCCTTTCCCACCACTACGAAACAACTTACTGGACCAGTGGGCATTCCTAGAGCAATCCGCAAGTCATCAGTGAGGTCACCAGGCTTCTTTTCCTTGAGGCGCGTCTCAAACTCCTTGCCCTGAAAAGAAAATTAAGAAAGAATTTTCAGTCCCTATAACACAGTTGAACCTCAATATAACGAACTTCAGTATAACAAAATTCTCAATATAACAAATTGTTTAACTTTTCATAACCTCTTCTCCATGGAACACCATGCAATTAGAACCTCAATACAACGAAGTGTGTTTGTACATGATTTCAATATAATGCAATTTTGCTTTCGCAGAAAAGGAATGCCGAGACAATAGATGGAAACTTCAGCAGACGCAGTCAAATGATTGAATTACAAGTGGCTGCTTGCAAATGCACCTAACAAATCGCATGCTGCGCTACAAGAGCGACCGCGGAAGCGAAGCCGCATCACGTTTCTTATAAAGTCCAAGTGCGATAAGATCCTATGATGCCCCACACACTTTGTGCTTTAGGTGCAAGTGAAAGTGTTCGAGGGTGAGAAAGAAAGATGGTGGCTTCACACATGAGTGCCACCTTCCCATGCGAGCAATGGAAAAGAGAGGATGTGGAGTGAACTCGCGGTAATGCGATCAAGCGTGCATGAGGGGCGAGCTGGGGGGGGGGGGTTAAGTTGGCGCATGTTTCAGCAGTGATTGCACATGGCTGCAAGTGCGGCTGAACCCATACGCAGCTGCACATCCTGCTTTAGAGGTAATCTGCCGCATGTGCAAAGAGTGGCCGTGCCGAGGCGGCGTAAGCGTCTTCCCATACTTTTGGTATTGAAGGCTGGGGAATCTCCAAGTCTCTGCCCCATATGTCAGCACTGGTAAAATGCACCGATTTTACACCTTCCTCTTCAATGCTAATGGTAAGCTTCCAGTCAGGCGCTGACAATGTCTGCCATATGCGATCCAACCCATTTTTATTCTTCTATGAATTTACTTCTCATGATCAGGATTCCCTGTGATTATAGGGTCTAGGTAAGAGTACTCGTTCACAGAGTCTAGGGGCTGACTGGCTATCCTGAAATCTTGCTCCCTTGCCCAGCTATTCATCATTATCTTTGTCTTCTGCATATTAATCTTCAACCCCTCTCTCTGTTTAGGTCCTCAATCATTTGTTGTAACTCATCTGCATTGTTGCTGAATAGAAAAATGTCATCGGCAAACCGAAGGTTGCCGAGATAGTCGCCGTCGATCCTCACTCCTAAGCCCTCCAAGTTTAATAGATTGAATACTTCTTCCAAGCACACGGTGAATAGCATCGGAAAGATTGTGTCTCCCTGCCTGACCTCTTTCTTTATAGGTATCTTCCTGCTTTTCTTGTGTAGAATTAAGGTAGCTGTAGAACCTCTGTAGATATCTTCCAAGGTATTTACAAAAGCGTTCTGTACTCCTTGATTACGTAATGCCTCTATGACTGAACACAGAAATGCAAGATTGCAGCTGCATAGCATGAAAAAGTGCCCCCAATTTAAGAGCCAAATTTGTTAGGACGTTAGAAAAAACAAATTGTGAGGCTCTTTACCTTAACCTCCTTTTCCTTCCCTCCAAGTACAGGGTCAACGTCAATTTCGGTCATAAACTAATGCATACCAGTCTTTACAAAGGAATTGGCTCTCTTGATGAAGTTATTGTTTTATGGCCACTCTGAGAGGAAAAAAATTTCTACGGTGGGTTTTGTTGATTCAAAACACAAACTGTTACAACTAGGCACAACAAAGCACTTCTTCAATCTGTTAGTGAAATAAAACACAAGGAAAATCTAATGATAGGTTTGTTTCACTTGAACAGCATGGATTGCTGAAAACATCTGTGGCTCACGCACAAATACCTCAAAAAGCCAGCGCTCCAGAAGAGAGCTCACCTCATAGTAGAGATCCCCATGCATGGTCATGCGAGGCTTGGTCTGCCACTTGAAGAATGCATCGTGTAGCTTCTGGTAGTCAATGTCGATCTTGCCCAGCTTGGGACGCACTTTCTCGCGCATCTTGGCCTTCATTGTCTTTTGGTCTTCCTGCAAAGGCAGAAGAAATGGCTTTCAAGTCTGGCCGCCAATGTGGAGACAACGCACAAGAAAAATTCCAGCACCTGATCAAATGGACCTCAACATAAGCACAGGTAACTTTACATGACAAGCAGCTCATGGTCTGGACCCTTTCAAAGGCCAAATGTTGTTAAAAGTCATCAGAAAGACACACCAAATACAATATTAATTATGCTTTAGATACTGCACCAACACTCAGGGTAGTAAAGTCATTACTCAGGATAGTAAAGTCATTAGGACCATGCAGCTACATATGTGTGTGTGATATAAGTGCAATGAGTGTCACCTCATGAGCCAGAAACAGCAAGAAACAATGCTAAAATCAATGCAACTCATGTTCCCTGGCAAGAGAGCTTTCCATGCCAGCACAAGAACTTTTGTGTGTGCAATGGAATGTGGATGTGAACTCTCACTGTTGTGATACAACCACAAGTGCATTTATTTTCGTAAACTGGTCACGATAAGTAGGTACTGTAGATTCTGCTTCTGGCATGCAGAAATGTTTCTACAACCAGCTAGCAGTAGACTGTAGCACCTTACACAAGGCAAGTGAGATGCCTATCACCTGTTCATACTTAGCAATACCAAAAAAGCTAACTCCCAATATCACGGTAAGCATGAAGAAAAATAAAAAAGAACACAGAAAGTTTCAACCAGTTAATATTATGTTTACGCCACTGCCATTTCTGTGAAATACTGCGACGGAAATATGAACAACACTGTTAGCGGTAACATCTAGTGATGCTACATTCAAAGCAGGATGTGCTGGAATATTGTCACGTGGTGGTGACGTTAAGAACACAGTAGCAATACTGTGATAGACAAAACTAACTTTTATTGGGCGAACCTGTGCCCACAAAACAGGCTACACTTATAGCACAACGATAGCGGCGAACACGGTCGGCGATCGTCGAAAATCTGATCAGCGGTTCAAGCGCGTCGGCTTTTATACACAATCGTCGAATGTTCCAGACTAATCGTTGGGACCCGCGTGCCTTCCATAAAGTTCTACATCATTCGCTTCAGGCGAATAAATCGATAACACAAGGTTCGGCAACAACAGACTGCGGATAGAAGCATCGATAACTTTCCAGAAACTTCGGATACATGCAAGCGCGTCCCGCGCTGTGCGATAAGATTTGTTGGGCGGTGAAACCTGGTCGCCCGATAAATATAAATACACGTGTCAATATTGATCTGTTGTGCAACGCTTCTTGGCAGGAAAAAAAAAAAATAAGTACAGTCAACAGCTGATTTTTCGTATGGCCTTTCTTTGGACATGCCCACTAATTCGGACGCCTTTGCGGCAACACCACGTACCCAATAGTGCCAATGCATAAGGATATCTAAAATTTGGAACGCTGAAACCCTTCACTGTCCAATTATTCTTACTTTTTGCCATGACCACAGGTCCTAAGTGGCCTTAATCAAAGCCACCAGCACAACCATTTTTAATATCTTGCAGCCTTGAACCACCGCTTCCCCAAGCTGATCCAATGTCAGTCATAGCAACCAATGCTACAATGTTAGGTCTAGCTGCTTCAATGTTCGCTATGCCAAGGTTTCTGCTGTTTGTTGCTGTGCTTTTCATTGAAAGACTTCACCGCTGTCACCAATGGTGTCGACTCTGCCTTAGTCATCCTCGCTGGCTTGGAAGCGCAGAAAGCGCGGCAAAGGTCGAACGTTAAATAATGCCCGTTCCCATAAGTCAGCTTCTCCGCATTACAGCGATGTCAACCGGGGAAGCATACAAAGAGTGGAAAGGAGCCATTGTCATGGGACACGGTATGTCCTTATATATAATTACGCATGCGTGCTCCCGTCGTCTCCTGCCACATTACGGGCGCCGATATACCCAATAAGTGTTCTCGCGAGCCTTCACAGCTATTCTGGACATGCCTGTGGTGATTTGAGCTCTTGGGAGCAGCAAAAGGCATGCATTCATTCTTTTCTTCTTTTAATGCCCGATATTTAAAAAAAATGTTTGTGCAGCCCTTAAGGTGTCCAAAAATTGGACATTGAGTGTATATGAAATTTATATTGCTTGCAAAATCCTTTATGCTAGTACAATAGACTTCCAATAACTCGACTCTGGTTAATTCGATTTTTCAATTAATCTGATCCTGACCCAAGGTACCTGCCTGCGCCCACACATTTCTATGGACCCAAACATTCCTTATTTCGATCCCAAAATCGGCATTCACAGGATGACTGAACCTAATGAGCCAGCACGCACATGCACGATCCCTATGACGGCTCTAATAGTGACACCTTTATGGCAATACATCTTGGCGGAGCTTAGGGGACAGTGAACACACATTATTCTTCAATCGAAAACACCTATTTTTGGCCTGCCCTAGGAATATTTTCGACTATTAACGGTAGATCACAGTGACCAATTACGGTATTAACTGATTCTAATGACACCCCTTCCCTCACCAGCCTTTCTTTTTCCTGGAAGCAAATTGGGCTAAAAATTGCCTGCATGGTGCAATCAGATACAAAACCAATGCGAAGTTTGCGGCATTAATTTGATTTACCGTATAACCCAGCTATATTGTGACAAAACTGGCTTTTAAATAACCGTGCGGCAAAGCTGACTTTAGAAAACTGGCTGCCATTGTGCAAGATTTATTTTTCTTGCTAAAAAATTGGGTGCACATTAGACTCATAGTACTTTGTTTTTGTTTAGGAGCATTAATGCCATTTCTACGCTAGTCTTCTACTTTAGAAACATAGCAAGTGGGCACATATTTGGTTCAGGGGTGTGTAGAATTGGGCAAATACTGCTAAATGAATCAGCAGTACATCTTCTTCATCTCATTTAATTTGACCCGCCGGAAAATAAGATCAACTTTGTTGGTTCCGTCAAGGTCAAATTAACGGAAGTCTACTATACTAGAAAATAATGGCACACAGTGACAAAATACAATTCGAGGCCCACACAAGTTGGCTAAGCACAGCATGGTAATATGCTTCCACCAGTGCTGTTGCTTACAGCCTACGTAGTAATTAGTACAATAATGCTCAAACCAACTACAACATGATCTTGAGTTGTAGCGCAAAGTGACACAGACAGAGACTAGAAGCAGACAGGATGAACGCTTGTCCTGCCTGCTTCTAGTCTCTGTCTGTGTCACTTCGCGCTACAATTCAAGATCATGTTACCGTACCAACTTGCCCAACTTTCTATCACTTTGCCGCTACAACTATTTTGTTACAACACATCCTTGGGAAGTGCCTCGCACCTTTTCCTGGAGGGCCTGCCGCATCTCCATGATACCTGTCTTCTTGATGAAGCCAGGCAGGTCGAAGGGTGGCTTCTCAATGCCTCTCTTGCCCTGCAGGTACTTGCGCTTGAAGCACCAGTGGCGGGGCACTGGCACCGTGTTTCGTGAGGACTGCAATGCACAAAAGAAATGCAGATGAACTTTTGTTGCATACTGAAATTCACTGCTGCTGCACACTGAATGTGTGAGGTGTGTTATCTTGCAGGATGCACTGGCACTGCTCTGCCTGTATGCTTGAAGGGCTGAGCTCACACAATCGCATTTTTTGCTCTGTCCTATCACTGTCACATGGTGTCTGCTTCCGTCAGGGGAAAAGGTTTTCGGTCTAGTTTCTCCATATGAATGGGCTACCAATGACATAGGTCCCTTGCACTTGTATGACAGTGTTTGGTGTGTTTAATGGTGTGATAATTATATAGGTTTTAGTATGTCCTGGACCTGCATCTGAGCTACGAGGCATACCATAGTAAACTTAGACAACTGGGCTTCTTGACGTGCATTGCAACATCAGGACATGCCCTTCCTGATCTCTACAGACAGTGCCTACGGCAGTAATTTAACCAGTATCATTGTGGTAACCAGTAGTTGTGTGTTTCTACAGCGGCCACAGCCACTGTAAAAACATGTACGGCCGCAGACGCTGACATTGTTGTCGTCTGTTGGGACGCTGCTTCCTTGTGCTGCCAACATGTTTATCTCCCATGACATTGATGGGATTGGACATGTAGCATCTGCATGAATGAGACCTAGCACTTCATAATGTTGACAAATGTTAGAGCAAGGATATCCTGATCATGCCCAGCCAACATTATCTATTAACTTCAGGAGACGCTCTGACACATCTTTAGAGTCCCATAAATCTTCACATCCACATTCTATCACATCGTACCACATTATGCTATCAAGTCCCAAGAATCTTGACCCACTAAGAAAAACAACACACTCCACATCCCTATGTCCTGCTGGAACACTCGCTGCCACATAATGTACAGAAGGACATCTCTTTCTGGCAGGTAGCCTAAGCCCACACTAGCATGAGATTTTCTATCGCCACAGCCAAAGCCCAAGCTGGTCATAAATTGCAGTACAGTACAGTTGTGCACGCACCTTTAGGTGGAGGAGAAGTACTGGGTCCTTGGCAGTCACGTCATGCATCTCCACCAATTCGGGCCGGATGACCTTCTGCAACGCAAATTAAAATGTTCAGAAAAGAAACCTGCACTGCTCTTGCTTTTTTAGTAACAAGCTAAGTAAAAGGGCTGGACGTTTCCCTTCATACAAGAGGTGCTTGGCAAATGCTCTCACTCGTCATCATCATCACAGTCGTCGTCAGCCTATATTATGTCCACTGCAGGACAAAGGCCTCTCCCAGTGATCTTAAATTACCCCTGTCTTGTGCTAGTTGAGCCCATGTTATGCCTACAAATTTCCTATTTTCGTCCCATCATCTAGTTCTCCGACGTCCTTGACTGCTTCCACTCTCTTGGCGCTCAATGGGTAACCTTAATCTTATCACTTCCTATAGCTCATCTGCATACCAATTTCACTCAAGTGGCATCATAGGCAAAAAGTCCATTTTTCCAGGGGGGAAGAGGGGGCAACCAGCTTTCCAAGTCCCATTTATATATATATATATATATTTCTTGCACTTGAAGAAACTTCGTTTGACATAGAAGAATTGTTCACTGAGGTGACAGTCATACATGAGATTTTACTAGACCTCATAGTAGGAAGCAGTTCAATTTCACAGCCAGTCCTCTCACACCACCAAGAATCTGGCATCTCTTGGTGGTGTAATCTTCCTTTGTATCATTGCTGTATACTTTGTGATCACTAATACTGCTTCACCTTTTCTGCAAACTACAGCCTCTCTGTCTCTCTCCTTTCTTTTTTTCTTTTGCTGTGAGTCTGAGTATGAGTGCGCTTGCGCATGACTGCTGTTGATTCTGATCTCGAGTGAATCCGGCTTGGCCTCATTTCGGTTACTGAGTGAATCCTACAGGGTGTCCCAACCATCATGCACCAAGACTTTAAAAAATAGCGGTTGCGTTACTCGAAGAAAACCTAGTGCACATTGTTTCCAGTACAGTGGAGTTGCTGCCAGTAATTCTTTTGCTTCTGATATTTAATTTGTTAATTGCAATTAATTATTTAACTCTAGAAGTACTGTTCCGATTATGAAAGTGTCAATGAGGCATTTGTAGGCACCCCCAAATGACGTCTAACTACAGTGTTTTCAGCGACGTACTAAGCGAGTACATTTTTTTCCCGACTGACAAGGAGACTTGACGAAATATGAAAAATACCATGTGAGTGCACTCCCACCCGTATGATAAAGCAGCACCCTCAAATAAGCTGACTGAAAGCAGCAGCATTGCCTGTCACAAACCCAAAGAGACAGCGCATCACCTTGATAATGGTACGGAAGGAGCACCAACAGCAGGTTTCGCAGCTTCGCAGCTATTCCTTGCTCTCATTTCTACGTCACACTATTAGTCTCTCAAGGCAGACTGATCATATTGATAACAAAACCCCCTTGATAACGCGGCCGAAGCGCCACTCTGAGCACACACAAAACGCGAAAAGCAATGTAATAGGCACAAAATGTTTCAAAATTCCGGCTTTGCTCGCATTGCATCGAAAGAGTGGGTGCACAGCTACATTTCGCGCCAGAAACTTGCTTAAGACCAAAGCCAAATTAAAGTGACCATTTTATTTTTCATGAGAGTGTATACATGCTGAAAAAACAGGTCCATGGCAAAAAATAAAAGCAAAATAAACAGACCGGGAAGCGACCCACATGTAGAGAAAAGGCAAAACTTATGCGTTCAAAGAAGTAAATATATACCACTGCTAAATGAGCACAATAGCAGTCGGGACGTCTGCAAGAAAAACAAAACAAAATGAAAAGAACATCATATTTCAGAGTGTCCTTATTATCTGTGAATTCGAAAGCGCCGTCAAACACCAATTGCTGCTTAGAGGACATGTTCGAATAGGTCTCCTTCTCCAGCTACGGAGTACTGAGTTCGCTTTATCACATCTTCAGTGGCTTTCTTGATGACCGACACTGGAATTCTACAGCAGACATCCGTTATCCTTGCCTTGAGCTAATCTGATGTCCGTCTCGGTCATGTAAGCACAATCTCTCACATAACTCCAAAGAAAGAAATCGAGTGGAGAGAGGTCGGCTGACGTAGCCGGCTAATTTACAAGCCCGGCCTTCCAACGTATTGCGCATGAAAAGTCGCATTCAGCCAGTTTCGTGCCCAGCTGCTGCTGTGTGCTGATGCCCCATCTTGCTGACACCACACAAGTGCAAGACGTGACAGCGAGACTTCGCCGAGAAACTCCTCCACCGATGGTACTCATGCTGATTGCGCTTTACCCAGTGTGCATTGTAGCCACTCTAATAGTGTGCATTATGCAAATTTATCTAGGCGTTTCTGTGAAAATTTGCTTCATCTGCGCATATGATGTTGCTCAAAAAGTCCGGTGACTCATTAAATTTTGTGAGAACTCAATTCAAGAAATCTAGATGATTCTACAGGTCTCTGTCTTCCAATCATTGGTGCTGGTTAAGGTGGTACGAGTGAAAGGCCGAGTCATTTACAATCCTCCAAATTGATGACTTGAAAATCGATACCTGGGCGGCCGCGTCCTGTATGCTAGCATGAGAGTTATGCTAGAACATCCGTGCATAGACTAGGACTGAAAGATGGAATCCTACGCCGCTGTCTCTTGAAGCTCCCGGTTTGCCCCAGGTTTTCATCATTTCTGATGATAGTCAACGCATTTGGTCTACCGCCACACTTCCATGACTGATATATATTTGCGGCCTTCCTCTTGTCATTTGCAGCTCCCAAAGCAGGGATAATTTTTTATGCATTAGAGAAATACATGACGACTGAGATGAAACAAAACGCACCTTTAAACATTTGCACTGATGCTGTCAATTCGGTTTTGTGATGATAGGGTTTGTGGTAAAAAAAAAAGAGAACTATTCGTGCACTTTATCTACGCCAAGACAACAGCTATCAAACCTTGTTTCCAACTAACACCAAATGCGACGTGTTACTTCAGCCGGGGCGCGGCAGATAATGAACTAGCTCGATCACGATGCTTTTCTTTATTTCTTTTATTTTGTCCTAGCTAACTCAGAGGGAGCTTGTTCGAGGGTGCTGCTTTATGATGTGGCTGGGAGTGCAGTCACATGGTATTTTCCATATTTCGCTGGGTTTATTTATCAGTCGGGAAAATTAGTACGCAATTTGTATGTCACTGGAAACACCACAGTAATATGTCTCTTTGCTGTGCCTACAAATACCTCATTGACACTTTGATAATTACGATAGTAGGTATCGAGTTAGATAATTATTTGCAGTTAACTAATAAAATCTCAGTAATGAAAAAATTACAGGCAGCTTCTCCACTGTACTGGAAACAATATGCACTAGGTTTTCTCTGAGTAACGCATTGTTCTTTTTTTTAAATCTTGTTTCATGATAGTTAATTGGGAAATCCTGTATATATTTATGTCTTTTACGTGTAAGTGACGATGTTTCCATCCCTAATAAATGTTATAAATTATTAGAAATGTCTTTTTCTTTTCATGAGTCGTTAGCATTGCTTACTGGAAAGAGAAGCAATACTGAGACACGTATAATTCACGTGTATTTCACATGCCATTGATAAAAGACTCAGCTGCCAAAGGAGTCAATGAAGTCTACTGATTTTTTTCATGGTCAAAAAAGCATGCAAAGCAATTTGAAGCGAGTTGAACATACAGCAACATATGCATTCTCTAGGCATAGGCTATCCACATCTTTAGATATCATTGTTAATTGGCTACCTCCTTCTCTTTCAAAAATATAATAAACTTTATCCTGTACATATAATTAAATATATTGTGTATGTGCATGGTGATTACAGAGGAAATTTAAAACACTGTTGAAGTGACAAAATACAGATGAGGCAGCCACCGCTGGTGCTTCTAATGCGTTTGTCCTCCTATTGTCAGGATTTGCAGAAATAATGCGAAAGCATGAACTAAAAGCTGCGCATGTCCGCATGAACAATGAAGCAGTAAGCTATTAGCCACAATAAAATTATAAGCGAGAAGGTCAAGGACACTCAAAAGAAACCTCAGATGATGTGGGTAACAAAATTCTGGCAATGCCACTTTAGGTGGGGGGGGGGGGCTCGTACCCCGGAGCTCCCCCGTAGTCGGCGCCTATGAGTGGCATCATCATGGAGAATGAGGATCAAATTCTTCAGCCTTTTTCATGCATGCAAGTCTATTGCTTGAAGAAAACTAAATAAAAAAAAATGTTGGGGGACTGAGAAAACAGCGTCCCATAAAACGAGGAACATTATATAGCAGGGACCAAGAAGATGTGAGGTTAAGTTGTTAACACACGCAACCAATCTGCACTCACATTATGAAGCTTGAGCAAGTCGGCAGTGATTCATTTCAATGGTGTTCGCAGACAGTGCTCTTTCAGTCTGTCTGTCCCTTATTTTTCTTTAGTATGTGTGCGCTGTGAGCACCATCAATTTACACTCATCACAGCCTTCGAGTCTGTCCAGAATCACATCACCCAGTTCATACTATCAAATTACTCCCGCTACACCAATGTTTCATCAATGATGAACATACTAACCCTGCCCGATCGTCTCGCTGTTAATGTTCATTACATGATCATTACACTCAAGTTAAAGAGCTATATTACAGCGCAGCTCTTTGGCGTCCGTTCCTGGGTTTCGCGTCGTCGTCGGTGTTGTCGTCGGCCTCGTAACCAGCTCCGCCCCCCTTTCATCCCCCCCAGCGCTAGCAGCGACCGACTGATACCGCTTGCCGCTGACGCCGCTAGAGAGTCAAGATAACGTGACTGCATAGAACACCGTCGCCGCCATGCAGAAAGAGGAGGAAAGGGTCCCCCCCCCCCCCCGTTCTTGTGTGGCGGATAGCGTGCTCTTCAGTTGCCGACGCGCCGGTTATTTCACGTAGGCCCCGGCACGTCGACGAATACGTGACCACCTTCCCACGGCTAGACCTGGTTCTTAGCGCTGCGGAAGCGAGGGTATCATATTGTTTGTGTCGGCATCGGCGGCGTTGTCCTTGAAACCAACTCCGCAGCTGGGGTTGACTCACTATCGGCGTCAGCAGCATCAGTCAGTCGCTGCTATCTCTTCCCTCCTCCCTTTATCGTGTTGTCCGCTTGCTGCGCGCGCTTCTGCCCCCATCGTTTGCCGCTGGGTGTACACGCCGCCCCCCTCCCCCGTCTTCCTGCGAGTCTCCGGTTGTCAAAGCGCCGGCTCGAACTTAATTCCTTTCTTCGCTCCTCCTCCAATGCAACCCCTGTGCGGTGGCAATCAGAGAGCCAGATCGGTGGCGGCGGATCTGTATATGTGCACCGCCCGAGCCGAAATTGCCGCTACCGTTCGCCCTGTGCGGTGGCAATCAGAGAGCCAGATCGGTGGCGGCGGATCTGTATATGTGCACCGCCCGAGCTGAAATTGCCGCTGCCGTTCGCCACTGCGAAATTATCTGCCAGTTCTTTCTGAGCCATGAGCGAGACGACCGATGGAAGTCCTCCGTCTGCTGCTGCTGCTGCTGCTGCTAAACGAGCTGCCAGAGCAGAGGCCCAGCGCCGTCGGCGTCAGAATCCAGAGGTGCGTGCCGCCGAAGCAGAAGCTTACCGTCGCCGCCGTCGAGATGATCCAGGAGTACGCGTCGCCGAAGCAGAGGCTAAGCGCCGCCGCCGAGAAGACCCTGCCGTTCGCGCCGCCGAAGCGGAGGCTCATCGCCGCCGTCGAGAGCAACCAGCAGTAAGCGAGGCTGAAGCAGAAGCTCATCGCCGCCACCGAGAATGTCTTTGAGAATCAAGCATTGGTGTACCAAGTCGAACATATATCAGTCTATTTCTCAAAGCTTCCTTCATGACTGTCAAGAACTGTTAGTGGAGTCTTTGTTAAAGGAATACGTGTGAAAAATAAAAAAAAAAAATTCTGTGATAGCGCATACATGTGTTGCTCGATTTCTTTGCCTCAATCTATCGAAAAGGTGAAACAGCTTATTTGCTGCGCTCAAATTTCACATTAGGAAGTAACGTAATCGTCGGTAATTTTTTTTTTCTCAATCACCATGCACTTTATCCCATGCAGATCACAGATTTAAAGTTGGGGTACCATCTTGCCAAGTTAACCTGTACGACGACACTCTGGTCCCCAAAACCAGCAGTGAATGGAACCACCTTCCCACCTCTGTCATTGCCATTACCAACACTACCATCGTCAAAACTTTCATACAAGATGTTTTGATAATTATCTATTTTCTGCACACTGTTGCATCTAACCACTTCTTTCTACAATACTCGCAGGGCCCTGAAACTATTTCAAATAAATAAACAAATAAATAAATAAACAAATAAATAAACGAACGAACGAACAAACAAACAAACAAACAAACAAACAAATAACATCACCATGCCAGAGTGGTTTCCTTAATCTCTACAAAACTTGGCAAGAAAGTTTTGTTTTCTAGCTCAGAGCGTGACATGTCTAAACTTTCGTGTGGCCCAAGCTGGTGTATGCCAACAATATTTTTGACCCCACCCAAATAACCTTGCTAACATCCATGAGTAGGTTCAGAACTGCACGAAACAATTTATTCTGTCTAATTGTTCATACAATTCAAGCAACTCAGCATTAAAAGCCCAAATTTTCCTGCGCACGGCACTAACCGAAGTTGCCACTATCATCGACCCATTAGCATTCAAGTGGCTCATCGGAAACATCCCATTGTGACTAGTATTATTTTTGTCTGCAATTAACCACTCACTCTCTCATGTAATGTCTCAAGAGACCTTTGAGAAAATAAATAAACAAACAAATACACAAATTACAATTTGCGCACAATAAGACTTGCTCAATATCTTGTTTTTTCTTTGTTTTTCAACATTTACCACACCATTTTTTTACATTCGCGTGCGCAACAGACACCGTGTCAAGCTGGCGAAAAGACGTGTGTCAAGGCAGAGCTACAGAACTGCTGCTTTCCGGAATTGAGAGACTACGGACAGGAAAAGAGAACTGCAGTAAGGCACAAAGAAGCCACGAAGAAGTGGTTAGCGAGAACTGATGATTTTGCGGGGAAAAAAATGAAAAGTCAAACATGCCACGTCAGTAATCCTCCACTTAGTCTTCTAGCTTTAAGACGGGTTGTTTGAACAGGTCTACATTCTAAACTAACAAGGCTGAATGTCCGTTGATAGCTCTTGAAATAAAATGCACTGAGGTCTATTGAACTGTGACGATGTACTTTTTATGAGCTGACAAATGTAGCCTCTTGGGCACTGTACACTGACCTGTTTCAGCTCGGCGATGGTCATCCTGCTCAGCTTCTTCAGCTTACGCTTTGACAGCTTTGGCTTGTCTTCTATTTTCAACTGTCTCAAAGAGAGAAAAGCTTTGTTACAGCATGTGGCAAGACATCAATGGTGATCAGAGAAGCAAAGTTGCACTGCATGGCTTTCAAGAGTTGTAGAGAAACATGCCATTCTTCCCTGCATTCCCTCCCTCCCACTAAATAGACCATCCACTGATGCACATAAACCAACAACCATTTTGCTTATAGGAAAAATAATTCCACAATTCTGTGCCCGACAGTCAACAAATCTGCAAATGTGACTCACACCATGTTAGTGTTTTCCACTTTAATGTCTTGCTTATGGCTAAAGGAGCTTATGCCTCTTGCATAACGATAACACATTGTAGGGGCTGCAAACACTTCAATTTTGTGTCTGGATTGCTACATTCTTTAACCCAAGTGATAAACTATAAGCACACAAGGAAGGATGACCACAAATTTGTCAGTCATTTCTTTCATATTTGCCCTCCCCTGCTAGCTTTTCTGTTTCACTTTTCAGCTAGCGAAATCACAACCTACCTGGGGCATACACTGCATTCGAAGCATTCAAACATCAATGGTGAAGTATCATTCCCTCGTTATGGGAAGATTCGATGACACTATTCATCATACAAAACCAAGCTATAATCATTTTTAGTTAGCTTAGGTGGCCCTTCACTACTGTGAGCCTTGTACATCCAGCTAGCATGCTGTGTAATGTTTGTTCTTGGTAACAATATTGAAAGCGGCTTAAAGGATGTGATGAATGCACTCAGAGCTTTGAGGTTTAATTTAGGATTACTTGCGGCTTACCACCTGCAAACTTTATTTGGCTTTTTTTTGTGTGTGAGCTCTCACAAACATAGTGCAGCAAAAAATACAACCGTGTCCAGTTATACTGAACAGGTTACACCAACTAAGCTATTGGAATGCAAAGAAAATAACGCATGGTTGGTGTGCAGTGGAGCCCTCCAAGGCAAGGAGCTTGCAGCTCAAATGAAGCAGGAACATATAAGCTGAGAAAAAGATGACAAATGACCAGTGCCAGACTGCACCAAGAGGTGCTAAAAAGGCCACTAACAACGTCCAGGGTAACAGACAAGTCAGCCACTTACGTCATCGTCATCCTTCTCATCCAAGTCAGCTGGCTTTTTGCGCTCCAAAAGCCTCTGTGCAATGGCTGCTGGATCAGTCACAGGCCCAGTTTCAGTCTTGGGCTTCTCCGGCTCTTGAAGCTTGAACTTCTCAAAGATGAGCAGAAACTGGTAGTAGTATGGGTCCTTAGTATCTATTGTCTCCTGAACATACCTGAAGAAGGGAAGCCGAGGCAGGTTAAGATAAACAGCGACATCACACATGCTACACTTAACAAGCACCCTTTACAGTAAATCCTCATTACGACGACATGAACGAGACAGCAAAAACAATTCGTTTAAGTGACTTCTTCATAAAAGCCAGAAAAGTAGAGCTGAAACAGCACAACCCTGTGGAAGTCTAATATGGGCGTCACATGGTGCATTTTTAATCACAATCAAGCCAGATCGGGATTGAATTTCTCGGTTGCGATTGCCTCCTTTGTCCAAGCTGCGAGGTGGAGCCAATGGGTCTTGGTTGAGGTGACTGGTTTCACCAGGTATGCAAAACATGGCACAGAGTAACATTTGTCTGTTCTGTTGTGCACTACTTTCACGGCGGTGCTGTCCAATAATGCGAGGGTACAGCTTGGAGGAAAAGGGTGCGTCAATAAAGGAGGTCGCCTGCTTGCTTGGCACAAATAAGTCCCCCGATTAAAACCAAAGATAGCAACATTATTTTATTTTGCTGCCCATGCCAGCGAGTGAGGGCAGGTGAGGATGTCCAGGGCTTATCCGTGTCCACCTACAGGTGGAGCAGAATTGAGCGTTTCTGGTCACAAGCATCGGTATGCTGTTGGTTGCGCCCTTGTTTATGACTTGTGCCTATGCCATGACGGTTGCTCCTGACTGCAGTGCGCAGCCCCATGACTGCGGTGATTGTGGATTTGGCGATCGCGATGATCGGTATGCTGTGCAACACGATCGCCACGATCAAAAAGAACAAACTGGAGGGCGAGCGCTGAGGGAAGGTGCATGTGGCGAGAAGGAAAGGCCAGGAGAGGAGGACTGTCACAACCTTTAGTTTAGTCAAAGGGCTTAGGCGCTAAAGGCGCTGAGCGCCGCCGTGAGTGAGCCCTCGCTAGCCAGTGATAACATGTGGGCGCAGCATGGAGGAAAAAAAGGGGTGCGCAGGTCGTTGGTGCAGCTGGCATGTGGAGAGGGTTGCTTGCTCGCCCAGCATGGAATGCTTCATTCAGCACGAAAGGCACCGAGTGCCGCTGTAAGTGTGAACACACATCATGGCAGTTCGCTTTAAGCGGAGCAGCTTATCAGTATGCTTTGGGTGCAGGCCTTCTTTCATAAGGTAGGCTTACGGCTAGGCACTGAAGCCTCGAACTGTGCTCAGACTGCATACCATGTAAACGAACACAACCACTGGTGACCGACTATAAACACATTTACAGTTGCCGACCAAATTATTTGAACACAGACAATCGTATGAAAACGTCCGAATATCGCACAGTCTGAAAACAATAAATTGCAAAGGTAAAACTGGTGTTATGGACTAGTGCAACAGCTCAGCTAAAGATTATTTCACAGACTTTTCCTCAGTGTTGTGCTGCCTTAAAATAAGCTTTACTTGATATTTCGTGATGGCAGAGGCTGCGGGTGCGTTTCTCGTTAACCCATCACCCAGCACGACATGCATCACGGGTCGTCATGAGGATGCAGATACCACGCACACAGCCTTCACTTCGTGACACTGTCAGTTTAGGTTGTGCTGCACAAAATTAGTTTGGACCTTTAATGACGTTATGCCCACAGGTGAACTTAGGCTGTTTTGCTCAGTGAGTAAGTGCACACATAAACTGGTAGGCATTCATGGTACTTGACGACTGATCGCTCTCGGATCTAAACTCTGCTTCGCACATGTGGCTGTCAGTCCAGCCAGTGCACGTGATCTTACGCCTGACCACCTACGCGGTCTACTGGTACAGGCATTTTAAGGAAGAACAGGGCAAACTTCTTGCTTTTGGCTTGCCGCCCGCCATACCTACCGGTGAGGCCTAACCAATGCCGCTTCAACAGAGATGGTGATGAACATTGCGGTTTGGTGCCAATTGCGGCATACGGAGGTGATGGTACTATGCCATTGTTGGCAGGGTGCAATAGGGTCATCTAGCAACGGCCCTCAAAAATTAAACAGCACTCCAAAATGGGGGCGCAGGCCTTAACCAAGGACAGGCTTTACACAAGGAAATATGGCACTTATTGCTTATCTTTTCTGGTTTAATTTTGAAAGGGATCAGAGCCAACGCCCACGAAGCTGGCCACTGTGTTTTATGAGGATAGTGGCCACAGATTAACTGCAATACTTGTCACTGGGGTGAAATGTTATATGCTGAGCTCACAAAAAGCTGTCAAACAAGCAATCAGAAGATGCAGAAAACACCAGACTCACTCCACATCCACATCCTCTTTGTCTGTCTTGTCGCCTTCCTTCCCACCCGCTTTCTTGGCAGCATCATCCTGCTTTTGTTGCTGTTGCTGCTGCTGCTTTCGCTGAGCGCGCTTCTTCTTCTTTTTCTTCTTCTTCTTGTTCTTGGACTGGGCAAACAGGATCAATCCCAGCAAGGTGGGTACTTTATGTGACAATACCACCGCACAGTCAACGGCCCTTGGCAACAGAGCTATACACGCCATTTCACGCATAGCAGCACACACTACACAGGCTAGAGAGATCTCCCTCACTCCTTGCATTTGCGACCCAAAATATACTGATTCATATATGAGTGAAAAAGACGAAAACATGTAATGTCAAGCCTTACACTTTTATGCTGCAAAAGATGGCGTGTTTATTACATGGAAACTGTCACAGGTGTTACTATCAAATTACCAGAGTAACAAATTTTTTCACCCAGCAGCCCAAGCGCACGACTTTCGTTTGCAATCAAAATATAAGGTCTGTTCAATTCGCCTGCACTACTTGAACCCGTTCACGAGGTGCTACAGCCTGCCATTCATTTCAGCGGTGCAGCAATGGTGCCCTCTGAACCATTCCATTTGCTTCTAGAGATGCAGAGAAGGTGCAGGGCTGGTTCACAATTTTTCTGCGCCCTCCGTATTGTTGGTGCCGGCCTGGTGCAGACTTACAGATGCGAAGTGGCAGTGCAACAGACGACGCTGCACGCGCCCACAAGTGCCTCTGAAACTCTACTTAAGTGTCTGCTGCGTCTACACAAAAGTGAAGTATATTTACACCTCAGAAGCAAATCATATCTGCGGTTTGGGACATCCCAAACTTGCACAGTCGGCGCATGCCAGTTGGACAACACATAATGTCTGTACCACGTCTGCACTTTGGCATTCGTCTTCAAGTGTTGCGTTGTGCCTGCACCACTGTAATCAAGCAGCACAATTCCTGAGCTTCTCGTGCAGTGTCGTGAACTGGTTCACGATGGTGCAGCAAAAATTGAATGCGCCTGTAGTGCACATACGTGCACAAATACGTAACTTGACGTAACTTCACGTCCATATAGAACTCTTGCTTGGGCTAGTTGGTTCATGCTTGAAGTAGTAAAGGCAAGGTGCAGAAGACCAGGACTCAAGAAGAAGAAGACAAACGACAGGACTGGCGCCTCCTGTCATTTGTGTTCTTCTTCTTGAGTCCTGGTCTTCTGCGCCTTGCTTTTACTACTTCAATTGATGTCCATAACTTGTAGTTGCAATACATGGAGTAGCTACAATGAAACCTCGTTACTATGAACGCCACATTAAAAAACTTTTCAGACTAACGAACTTTTCAGAAATCCCCTGCTGACTCCTTATAGTTTCAATGTAAAAATATTTCAGTACTGCAAACTTCAGAATACCAAACTTTTCAGAATAACGATTGTTATTAAGTTTCCCCGTGACGTTAACAACGTGTCAGTACTATGAACTAATATTCCGAAATCTGGGGATTCTTAGTGTATCCTTCATGGCAGCCGAAACAGTAGGCTACCAAACAACAAGGCGCAGAGAGCAGACGTCCCGGCGCATGGTTAAGAAAACCCGAGATGGCACCAGAGAAAAAAAAGAATGCGGGCGAGTGGAGGCGACCACGCATCAAGTTTTGCGAGCGCATGCTCTGCCCAGAAAAGTGTCACCTGAGGCGCGTCTCTTCCTTGTTTCACCCTTCTTTCTGTGCATGTCTCTTTCTTTCGCACTTCTTTCTGTGGCCATACTAGCTATGCGCATGGTGAAATGTAACCTCCGTACTCGCGGATATGCCACACCATCGGACTTCGCACATTACGGACAGTCGTTTACACGCGTTTGTGCTTTTGAAAAGTTCAAGTGTCCACCTCGAGCGAGACAGTTGCGTTGCCCGCGGCAACAAATGTGAAAAATAAAAAAGCAAGAAACATCGTGCCTTGGAGGCAAGATAAAGCTACCTTTTTTCGGTAATTTTCTCGGCGTCGGTGTCTGTTTTGCACGCGTCACTCTTATTATACAGTGCTTTGGTGGTGCGTGGCGGCAGAATCCATGGAAAATAGCAACAGCGTATGCCAAGGGCCAGCAGCAACGTTTCCTTGGATAGCCCATATGGTGACAACTTATCAACTGATGAATTGATGAGTGGAATAGCTAATTTTGGGGCTTTCACTATAACGATATTTCGGAATAACCGCGGTCCAATTTACTGCGGTCCCCTGAAGTTCGTTACGTAGAGATTTCACTGTATTCCTTAGAAAACGCTGCAGATCAAAAACAACCGCACTGCGAAATGTGCGGAGTGACACTTCTATGAAAGTACTACTTGTGTAGCTCACCAAGCTTCACCTGCTAAGCATGAAACAACAAGGGTCAGCAGATGAGCAAAACACTATGAGCCCAGCAACAAGGTACGGCCGAGATTTCTCGGCAATATTCCCACTTCCCCTGTGCACGCATGACAGTGGCTTGAATGTCACCACATGATCTCTTCAGCCACGATGCCTCTGGAGATGCGCTTGCAACTTTTCATTTTTACTACAGACCCCGGTTGCAGCCACAAGAACTCGAGGAGGAATGCCACATCATTCCACGTGGAACAAACAGCCCCACAATTTCAAATTTGAGTGAGCGAAACAGGCCCGCACACATTCCTCTGTTCCAGTTCTATAAACAGTATTCTTTAATGTACTATAATGTGCCATATTCCAGAGCAGCAAGCTCGGAGTCTGCAAATGTCCTGATTTTCGAATAGAGCGCTTCTTTGGATCTGACTCATTGATTCATGAATTTGATGTTCAATTTCTTTACCCCGCTCTATGCTACTCAATGCAGATATGCAAGACATGTCCGAATGATAACTTGGTATTACATTTTAATTTATTGTTGGGGCTTAACATTCCAAAGCAGCATACAACGCTACGTGAGATGCCGTAATGGAAGGTTCTAGGTTAATTCTGACCACCTGGGTTCCTTTGGGGTACACTCAAAGCCCCTTGCACGACCATTTTTGCAATTCACACACAACGGAATGTACCTGTCGTCACTAGGAATAAAACACGTAACCTTGTGTTCTGCAAAGCCACCATAGCAGCTGTATTATATTTTGCATTTTGTAGAAAGCAGAATAGTGAAGCCAGCAGAGTGCACATTACTGTGTAAAACGTGCAAATTGTGTATCGCATTACTGCACGCAATTAAAACATGGCATTACTGTGTATATCGCAAAACACGCCAATTCATATATAGTAGTACAATCATTATCAGAATTTTATGGCAGTAGAGTAGACATTGGTTAATTCAACTATGATTAATTTGTTTTTGTTTTTTTTACTTCGATGCCAACTGAAGGCCCCGGCCAGCGCCTATGCATTTCTATGGGTCCAAACTTTCATTAGGTCCCGGCCAGCACCCATGCATTTCTATGGGTCCAAACTTTCATTATGTTGATCCTAAAATTGGCCTTCACCGGATAATTAGAACATGACTTGACAAGCCGGCATGCATGCACCTGACCTCTATAGCAACTCCGACTGGCACTGCGTGTCTTGGCACAGCTTTGGGGAACAATGAATGCATTGAAAACACGTCATCTACCGTCGAAAACTCATATTTTTCGCCTGACTGAGGCAGATTTTCCAGCAATGATGGTAGCTCACAATGTCTGATCACAGTATTTACCAGATTCTAATGCGTACCTCCCCCAACCCCTCAATAAAATTGGGCAAAAAACACCTTTCAATGTTCATATGCTTTGCCGCATTACTCGGCTGTATTACGGCGACGCTAACTTTAAAATCGTGCAGCGAAGCTGACTTTAGAAAACAGACCACCACTGCGCAACACATACTAGACCCTAGCCGATTTTTCTTGCTAAAAGACAAGATGTCTACTTTGCTTAGGAGCTTTAATGTTATCTCTACGTTAGTTTTCTTGGAGACAAAAGCAGGCGTGTGTTAGAATCGGTCAAATACTGCCAAACCAATCAGCTGTGTTTCTGATGTTTTATGCGAAGCATATTACGAGGGCTCAACCCAGCTCCTCAGGCGCGGCGGTGACCATGAAATCACGTGACACCGTGACGTCACGACAGAGGAGAAGTGGCTTTGGCTCAACTCTTGCAAGACGGGCTGGGTGGGAATCGAACCAGGGTCTCCGGAGTGTGGGACGGAGACGCTACCACTGAGCCACGAGTACAACGCTTCAAAGCGGTACAAAAGCGCCTCTAGTGAATGCGGTGTTGCCTTAGAAACGCGCTGTTTCTAAGGCGTGCGTCTCTTGCTCAGGCGCACATTTCGTTGCCGCGCCGAACGCTGCTTTGCTCGACGCTCACCGCGTCCAATGCGGGGCGCGTAGTCGCTGCCCTGTAGCCCATTGTCTTACACCCCTTGGCGGGTCGACGGGAACGCTGTCGCGTTCCACTCTTGAAGGCGAAGAAGTAATGCATGAGTTGTTTCTTCGTCTAGCCGAACCAAATATAGCCAAGCAACAGCAGTTCACCAGGCTAAACAGTGGTTCAACAACTAAAATAAAGGCTAGTATGCTTCGCATCCTGGGCTTAACCTTACCTAAGCCACAGCCATTTTTTTCTTCATCCTGTTTAATTCGACTTGCCGGATTATTAGATCACATTAGTCACGCCCACTAGGGTCGAATGAATGGAAATCGACTGTATTACTGTGATACTAGATTTCAAAACCAGCCAATAGGTAGCCAAGCAACAGAGCTTCTACAGGTCCTGTCCCACAACACAGCTGTATTGTGCATTGTTATGCTCAGAGTTGAACTGAACATAATTTCATCATGCACATTGCTATTCAAGAGTTTCAGCACCATGCTGCACATTGATAACACCTATCTGAAGCTGTTTGAAACCTTATGTCTGCAACCCTTACCCAGACAGTGAGAGAAATGCCCGGCTGCGAGAGTGTACAAGCAACCAACCTCCGAAGGCACCTTGGTTCCTTCTTGTTCTTCGTCATCTTCATCATCCCCTTCGTCCATAGCCACAAGTCTAGGCTTGCTGGGTGGATGTGGTTTCTTGGGTGCTGAAAGAAGCAATCGCTCTTTCTGAGCCATCTATGTGCAAATGCTCAAGTACACACTCCGCCAACATGAAAGGAGACACTTCAGCCGTGCTAAAGTTACAATTACTGCAAATGCGCAAGTCAGAACCTCTGTCACTGCTATTTGTTATGTTGCCCTCCTGTTTAAGAATCCTGCTCATGGAACTTTCCCTCATTACAAGCACATGCAAGAAAAATTAATGGCTTTAAACACAAACTCATAGTTCTGTTTCATAATGACCGTACGTCATTGACCGGAATACATAATGACTGCACGAGACACCTAAGAAGTTCTGTACCAGTGATCAGCACCAATATGAGCAAGCCCACATAGTATAGAAATTCAGTTTTCTTTTTTTAATGGTCGGCACAAAACAGACTCACCTAGCTAGTACAGTCAACATGATCGCGTTACATACTATTTCCCAGAGCCAACATTCGCAATTGAAAACACAAAAACATTGCCCAATAAAGTTACGCTTATTTTTTACCGGTTCATACGTTCCGGGAAAACATGATTTTTTTGGCCTCAACACTCAGTACATCACCAAACTGCAATGGTAAGATATGTTTTTTGGCTGCTAGATGTCACGTAAACAAGAAAAACTCCAGGTGCACGCAATAGCGAACAGCACCCACTTCATCAGCTTCCCTGTAATACTCGCCTACCCATCTCGTGTAAAAATGCCACCGCACACTCAGTTTCGTATTCCGGTACAAGCAAATCAACTCCCAGGTCGTTGCATGCGGCATGCACAATTATCACCACCAACCCTCTTGCAATAAGCATCTTCAACTATCTGTTTTACAGTGTGCGGGGCATAGTGCCTTTGGTAGCACAGTGCACGCATTTAGTAGGCGATAATCCACATGTGCTGCCGTTCCTTGCTGCAGGCGGCGCAATGTGAGCGTCCATTTCGCTTCGGTGGCATCCGGCATCACCCAGCAGCTCCGATTTCGTTTCGGTTTTCTGTGGCTGTCCTTAAACACTATGCCATAGGAAAACAACAGAATGTATCTCGGTCTGGCTGAACGCCCACCAGCTCGACAAGCATCGGCGTCTCATATCTCTTGCACAACGATTCATGCAACACTTCGCATTACAAAGATATTAGCTACAGCGGGGTCTCTCAAATTTTTCAGTCACTTTGGGTCATATGTATTTTCGATTAGTACGAATTTTCTCACATTTCTTTCCAAAACGTATGAACGAGGTTCTACCATACTTCAATTCCACAGATGGTTACATGCTCGTCCCTCAACTGCAAACAATAATTTTTTACGGCAATTTAAATTCAATGAGTAATGGTACTTCACCAACTAGGTCAACGAGCCTTTTCACGAGGCAATCAGCCAGAGCAGGTACCTGGTTTCTCAGCGGGAGGCTCTGGCGGTGCCAAGGCCAGCTCCTGAGCTCGTTCAGATGTGTTGGCAAAGATCTCCTCGATGACTTGAGGGATTTCCACACTGGCCACATCTGTGCCAGGTGCTGTTGTGTCCATCTTGTCCCCCGACAGCATGCCAGGTGGTGGAGGTGGCGGCGGCTGTGCAACGAAAGTGCCGAGGTGTCACAAATGAAAATGTCTGCATAGGTTTCTTTTTCCAGGTCGTGGGCAGAATGCAAAGAGCTGAATGACTGACCCTTACCATTTCAAGGCTACACTTCGTCAGTGAATCACACTGTAGCAGAGCACTTTAAATAACTTTCTACAACCATCATTCATCGGCCTAATCTATGTACACTGGGGGACGAAGGCCTCTCCCAGAGATTATCAGTTACCTCTGTCCTGCATTATCCAACACTGTCCTATGCCTGAAAACTTTCTAATCACCTCACACCACATAATAACTAACCCTAGATTCTCTTGGTGCCCATTCTGTCACTAAGAGTCCACCGGTTATCTGCTTTATGCATTGCGTGACCTACTTTATGCATTGCGTGATCTACATGTATATGCGCTCAAATCTATACAACCATCTTCCCATTCCTCAACGTTACACCTATCATTTTTTGTTGCATCACCTGCTGCATAATCATCCACTTTTTCGTTAAAATTTTTTGTTACCTATTTGTCGTCGTTATCCTGAGTGTCAGACCCATATGTTAGCACTTTGAAAAATACATTAATAACACACTTTTGTTTTCAAGGAGGACACTGGCAAGCTGCCATTCACGACCTGAGACCACTTGCGTTATGCACTCAGGCCTACTACCATCACTGCTTGCCGAAACCTTAGCACAGTGGTATCACTGTCCCCTCGCCTCTTTAGAATGCACATAAAGACAGACACAAATGCAGACATAAGGCCCAACTAACAAAGTTTAGTCATTGCAGAAAGCATAGAAGAAATACAAGAAAGATAATGTTGAAGATAGCATTGTTGAGGATAGCATTGTGTTGGAAGGATATTTAACAAGCCACTGTTTATAACTCTCGCACAATGGAAAGACTGACTAGACTCTCAATAATGCCCTGAGGATGTCAAAGGCAGCATGGCAGAGTTATACGCAGTGCACAAGAAAACAGAAATAATAATAATAATAATAATAATAATAATAATAATAATAATAATAATAATAATAATAATAATAATAATAACAACAACAATAATAATAATAATAATAATAATAATAATAATAATAATAATAATAATACGAAAATAAGGTTTAAAAAGAACGCCTGCTCTCTATAATAGGTAGTTATATTTTATTTTATTTTACTTTCTTATTTTTTTTTAATGCAGCAAACCTCATCAAATTAGGTGTAGCGGATGACAAACAAAATGATCTCTCCATTTCAATGTATCTATTTAGATCGGAGCTCCCAAGTAAACCTTTGTCTTAAGAAGTAAAAAGTAAAGTTAAGAAAACAGTATAAGAAAGTAGTAGATGCGAATTTATAGTGGCTGCACTAACTGCTCCCCAGGATAAAACATTCAGCTAAAATGCAAAGGAGAAGAAAAAGAAAAGTTGAAATGATAATGCTGAGAATTTTAACAAAATCTTCCATACCTGAATGTTGAGTGAGGGCCGCCAGAGAGCCCTTGCTTTTTTATACATACGTGACAGAGCGGAAGAATTCATTTTGATGTTGAGTTTATAATGCCAGACAGAGAAAAAAAGTCCATGTGCTCCTTTCAGTAACTTGGATACACTTCGCTCAACCACATCCTGTTCATTTTGTTCTCTGGTATGCTCTAAACGCAAGTCTTCAGACTTCTTCATAAATTGAGCCTTCGCACGAGGTTCAGCAAAGTGAGAATGGGATCGTAAATAAGAGACTCCTTCGTGCCCCTAAAAGGTCACTTTGTTGCATAAGCAGCTGGACGCAAACTATTTTATCTGCATGCCAGATTCTTGCTACAGGCAGTGCTATTCGAGCCGCCACTCATAGGTAACTGAAAATGGCATAGCAAGGGCATCTACACTAACACTACACTACACTAACTACACTACACTACACTAACAAAAATGACATGCAGGGAATCATCATTCTTGCTCCAAGTAAGAAATAAAACAGACATACAATGGCACAGAAGTCACATCCGTTCATACATACTGACACATGTACCTATTTATCTTTTCTTCGAGGACTGCATTTCACCCGCTAACAACTTAAAGTTATCCCTCAGTGTAAGATGCACCTTCACGATTGGAACTTACTCGGATGTTATCGTTGATTCTATCTGTTGTGTATATTCTTGCTGAACCTTGTGTAATCAGATTGTATGCACAACACAAATTGTGTAGTGCTTTCTGGAAGGAATGCGGGCACCAGCGATTATGCTGGAACCTTCGATGAGCCATGCATAAAAGCTGATGCGCTTGACTCAAAGATCTGATTTTCAACCATCGCCAACTGTGCTCGCTGATACCGCTGTGCTTTCAGTGTAACCTGTTTTCTGGACAAAGGCAATCAAACAATAAAGGTAGCCCTATTGGTTAAGCGTATATATTGTGAAATATGGTTTATCAGCTATGAGTCCGGACAGAACAATATAAACACAGCACAAAACACTGAACTTGAACCATCTTCATCGTGCAGCAATAATGAATGTTAGGACTATTGTAAGGATTTGTTGAACAGTTGTGCAATTGCATAGTGAGTATAGTCAAACTTTGATGCTTGTCCTGAATGTATGGGCTTTGTACTGTCTAAACGTGGCATCGGTAAATCATGTTTCAGAATGCCATGTTCACATATACAACATACGGTATGTGTCCGATCCCATATTACGATATTAGCACTGCAGATATTCAAGTAAACTAGAAAGTGCCATACACTGGAAAGTCCCAGTGTCAAGCTTCAACCTTTAGCCAACCAGCTTTTTTTAATGCATTAGCATTCGAAGTGTCAAAGTGGAAAAAGTATGTGCGTGAAGTGTGTGAAGCTGGTAAGAGGTGTGTGAAGCCGGTCACATGTGTGGAGAGCAGATGGGAGAGCTTAGGAGAGCGTGGACGGTCTTCTATGGGCGCTCAAGAGAGGGACAGGGCGGTGGTGATGAAGCGTCATCGCTTCAGTCTGCTATGGACCACCATCAGTAACACTTTGCTTTGCTGTTGCCGAAGTGCTTCACGTCACTTGACTGTGGCCCTACTAATTGATGCTTTCGCCATGTGGTCTAGCCAGCCAGTCAACTCAGCCAGAATAGCAGACCACTTACTGCTATTCATCCTCACCACCCTAACTCTCATATGTCCCTGTGCACTACCAACACAGCCAACAAAGCATTTGTAATCCACGTGGAAGCCTATCGCTGTTGCTGGGGTTACCAAGGTTGTGCTTCAAGAGCCTTTTGTTTTAGCTGTGTTGACACCACATCGCCCCCGCCCCCCTACACACACACACTTCCCCCTCCTCCCCAAGAACATTTTGTCTCCAATGGCTCCAGGAATTTTTTGAGTTTGCGTAGGAAAGAGTGCAGGAGCTCCACCTTGACCCCCTCTCAGAAAATAATCAGAAATAATATAGGATTGAAGTGAAAAAAGGAGCAAGAGCCAAAACACTGTTTGTTGCAGCCTGTCCTCACATTAAAGGCGCCCTCAAACACTTTTCAAGCCACCATATTTCTGTTGTAGGTTGTGTAGACTAACAGTTGGAGGTGCTTCAAGCATTGGTCAAAGCAGTTATATAGCAATATTTAATATTTTATTCAGGCAAGCAAACTACTACATCGCTGCCGACCACATCATCGCCCAGTGGCGCCCGCAAGAGCCATCATCGACGTTGCAACTCGGTGCTCTGCGATTGGTTAAAAAGTGAGTTGCAGATAACCACTGCATTGAAGCAAAAACATAATAATTTAGGAATTGAGTTCACTTTTGTTTGCTGTAATATTTATATTGATGCAAACAGATACGGCCGTAAATAAAACCCTTAGAACCACAAAACTAGGTAGGTGTGCTGGCTGTTCTTTTACCTCTGGTATGGTGACATAACTCTGGGCTCTGAGCACAAACTTCTGCTTGCTTTTGTACGCTAGTGAGCAGCATTGATAGCCTCATCGCCTCGTTTTGCACGTTGTCCTCGTGGTGCAGGCTTCTCACCTTGTTGCATCGTTGTTGCTGCATGCTTTTTCTTGTTCGTGGTGCTGCGCTGAACTAAAGCTGAATTGTAGGAAAGAGATGTTGCGCAGTCCCAGGTTGGTCGATCAGCGTCATCAGCACATCGGAGTAACCGGAATCCGTGAACAATAAATGTGTAGGCAAACATGGAGTGCAACCTTCCGCTACATAGGCGAATCGGGATCTTACCATTGGCTGCGAGGGGTTACGTCAGTGGGTGAGAGAAATGGGGACAGAAGACAGTGCAAAATTTGAGCGGAGGACATGCATATTTTTTTTTGCATTTTGAAATTTCTCAGCTGAATAAGTTCGGACTGTGTTGTACCCCATTGCTGCATTCTTGCTGCATTTATCTCTCCAACCATCAATCTATCCAATCCGCGACTGAATAAAGGTGGATTGAAAAGTGTTCGAGGGCCCCTTTAAGCCTTACGAAAGGCTTAAAAGAAATGAAAGAAGGGGTCCTGAAGTGCAGGAAACGTATGCACTCGCCGTGCTCCCCCTCCCAGAGTTCCAGAGCCTGTCTTATACCAAGCCCACCACTGGGCACAGAGGCAACTTCAAAACACTCACCAGTGCAGGACCAGTTCTCTGTCCTACAGTGCCAGTTGGAGGACGAGCTGGTGGCAGTACTCCAGGTGGCGGTACCCCCGGTGGCGGTACTCCTGGTGGGGGCAGTCCTGGCGGTGGTAATCCTGGCGGAGGTACTCCTGGCGGAGGTACTCCTGGTGGTGGACCCCTGGGAGGGGCACCTCTTGGAGGAGGCGGTATGCCGGGTGGGGGCAACCCTGGAGGGGGTACTCCTTGTGGTGGGAGGTGTGGTGGTGGTGGTGGTGGTGGCACAGAACCCGGCAGACCAGCTGGTGCTTGTGGAGGTTGTGGCATGACTCCCATGGGGGTCACACCAGCTGGGGATGAGGCAGGGGGCGGGGGAAGTGGTGGCGGTGGCGGCGGCGGTGGTGGCGGTGGTGGCGGGGGCACCACGGTGGAAACGGGGGTCACCATAACAGGTGTCAGGATGGTAGTGCCCTGACCTGCTGCAACAGGTGCTGTTCCCACCAGACTCACCTGTGCCAAAAAGGGGCACGACATGGGGAATGACGATGCGTCGCAACTTTTCAGTAAAACGTGGCACAGCATACAAGACATGCACGCAGGCAATTCCTAGAAAGCCGTCACTGCAATGCACTTGACTTGAAATCAAGAAAACTGATGTCAAAAACAGGAGCAACATTTGCTCTAGAAATTTTCTGCACTACATGACACCAGCAGCTACCATCCTGACCAAATAATAGCACTTCCAAACAAACGTCCAAGCATGTGCTCAAAAAAAAAAAAAAGATTACCGGTGTGAAATGGCAGCAATGAGTAACGCTAATGTAGCAATGTCAGCATAAGCGCCAGCGCACGGGCATTTGTTATCGTTGAACTGAACAGCATACAGGATGCCTGAGTGTCAAGTGTACAGGCGACTCATCACACCAGTCTTGCACAATGTGGAAAGCTACAGAAACACCAGCTTGGCAATCAAAACCAGCTTCTCTCTACCAGCCAGCACAAACAATGCCACAGTCACATAAGTCATACTTTGCCTCACACACTTTTTCCTGAATTCTAGTAGTGGCACAAAACTTCTGCTGACCTTAGCAACAAGTTGAATTTATATACTTGCAACTGCCAATCATATGTACTAACAAAGCCCTAATTAGCCATGCAAACTGCTTGCATATGTGAAACCGGAGTGATCAACCACACATGTAACATTTGCCATTTCAAACCAGTTGCTTCAAAATCACACTGAATGACTTAGCATGTGTTGAACACAGATGCAGCATGCAGGCTACAGTAAAACCTTGTTAATATACAGAGCTTCAAGTGCAGTTCTAGATAACTTCAACAGCGAAATTGCAAGCAAGCATTGTTGTCCCTCCGCTAGCAGCAGCCACCCTAACAACCTCTAGATCACGGGTATTAAATGCAGCCTTCGAGGCTATACCACTTGGCCAGCCCTCTCGAGTAGTCAGTGTCCCCCACCTCCAGTTAAAAAACCACAGGCAGCTTCGTAATCTGAACACGCAACTGTGCAGTGAATGATGGCCCACATACTCTTGTGTGGCCTGAAGCTTGTAGCAAGTCTGAGACCTCTGCTTTACATGGAAGTTTCAAGGAGCCATTGCCAAGCTCTTGCCAACATAAGTAGACAGAAAATAATTGTAAGAAGAAGCCAGAGGGAAAGAAAGGGCCTGCTCGGAAATTGGCGGCAGTCACATCAAATCCTTGCTACTGCCGGAAATGACAGGGAGGCATAAAGCTTGATTAATTCGTGCTACCACTTGTGAATCTTGCCCACATTTCCTGCAGGTATGCATTCACAAGGTCCTACTTTACATGAACAAGAATTCCTGCTCAAGTGATAAGGGGCAAGGAAAAAGAAACGAAATATAACTTGCTCCAAGACTAAAACATATTTCTTTTTTCTTATCAGCAGGCTCTTCTGCCGACTTGTTACAAGCCCGGTTTGCTCACCACTTTCTGACAGTAGCTTGCTACCAGTTAAACGAACTCTGAAGGGAAACGTTCAGTGAGTTTAGACTAAAAAAGTATTCTTTAAAAACTATTTTCGTTAATTTATAAGTAAGAGGGCGATTACCAGAAAGGAAACTGAAGGCTAAACTACCCCTTTACAAATTTCGTGCTGAAAACCCAGTGCCATTATTCAGTCCGAGATCACTGTTGTTAAAGCTTACTTTTTTTTTGTTTTTTTTTTAAGGTCATTACGGTACAGTAAACATTCCCTAAACTTCCCAAGTTGAATTTCTGGCTATCCAAATAGACAATATAGTCCGTCTGTACCGATAAAAATTAAATGCACTGAGTAGACAGCATCAACATCCGTAACCTCTTGGCAAATTTGTGCAGGAACTTGGACGTTGCTGCTGCCACCAGTATTTTGTTTTCTGGTTTATCAGGCCTTCCTCTTATTGGTAGAGTGGTGTTCCTTTAGCATTGTTGCATGAATCCACCTATTTTTTTTTTTTACTGTCCCTCCAATGTGAGCAGATATGAAGTGGAGGGGGAGGGGGGGGGGGACTGACCGGTGCCAGCACCGTGGCCTGCTGGGGAATGGCTGCTGACATGGGGGACATGGCCGTGGCGGCTGTCGCCAGCACCATGGGAGCAGCGGGCGCAGCGGCCGCCGCAGCCTTGGCTGTGGCCACAGCAAGCGGGCTACCAGCCGGAGTCACCAACACTGCTGGTGTGGTCACCACTTGGTGGGCCACAACCTGCTCGGTCACGGGGAACAGCTGCACGAAGCGTAAGTGCGGCGCCCTCAACAATGCAAGCTAGGCTCCTTCAGAAACGTACGTGTGCAGGACTGGACTCACATACAGGACTGGACGGCTTCATATTATCTGTTACTTTCAGCAGACACGTACACAATTCAAGATGAACAAAGGCATGTCAGAATGGTATTCAACTGAGCTAGTTGGTTCTTCGCTAAGGCAGCTGAACTAACAGTTGAACTGAAGACATGGGACAAGAGGAAAACAAGACAGGGACGTAGTTGAATTATCAACCTAGTTTTCTTTTTTTTTTTGCATGCTCTATCCCATACAGCTGCGCATATGCAAATAAAGTTGCAGTTTCACCCGAAAGGCGAAGCATCGATCACAACAGCAAATTATTAGACAGCTATATGAAGTAAGGATAATAGTTTTATCGGCCGTATAAACTTCAGAACATTCCCTTACTAACCTAACTAAATTAACAAGCGTGGCGCCTCGCAACAGGCAAACATGAACACGTCTCACTTGATGACCGCGGACACTCGCTGTCGGAATGCCGGCGTGAGGAAGCGCGGCAGCAGCAGCAGCAAGCGAACTGACCTTCATGCTGCCTCTTGCTTCAACGTGAACTAAGCGGCAAGAACACAGTGCACATGAAGCTGTCAGCCATCGGTGCACCTAAACTCTGTCCCCAACGCAGATCGCTTTCAAGATAGGGCACGTGGAGTAGAACCCCTCCCCCAGTGCCTTACACGCTATATTGAAGACACCACTCTTCCTCACTTGTGCATTCAAGATGGAGCCACCATCCTTGGCTCACTTTCACACACAGCATAGAGCACACTGCCACAATGTTACTGCACTTCGACTTTATCCGGAACATCATGGTGATGGTGGAAATGCCCGTGGAGTGTCCATATGATTGCCATCACAATAAAAATACAATGCCAATACACAGCATCTGCATTTCATATTGACCACGCAGGGAGGCCGATACGCCATCGAAAGTCACCTGCCAGGAAGATATGCTTTTTCACTGGTTGTCAGAGGTACAGAAGCAGTGCTGACACGTGCACACCCCGTTGTTAGCTCAGCGACGTCCTTACCTCATTTCCCTATTGTCCCATGTCGTCAGTTCAGCCTCAGTCTAAACCCATTTCAGCCTTAGGACAAAGGCAGAATGGACAACACGGAACAGAGTGAGCAGAACTGACTCCTAACAAAGGTTTTATTTCAATGCAACACAAGTACATGCAAACAGGCACACTTTGCACATTTGTTGACGCACCATCAACAGAGCTACCACTTGTGTTTGCATGCTTTCTCTGTCAGTTCATTCTCATTTTGACAGAACAATGCATAATGACCAGAATGAACGAACCCAGTTTGCCATCCCCACTGTCACAGGAGGAGCTCAGTTACTTCACTAGCATACATTGGCTATTGGCCAGCCCAGTGAAAAACCAGTTTGATTTTGCATTAACTGATGGTTTATTAAATGTAGGCATCCAATTTGGTGTGCGGAAGGTGTTCCAATTTGTGTGTTGCATTGGAACAAAATCTTCATTGGAAGCCGATGCTTCATGCCCATCTGTTCTCCCATCTTTGTCCTTTTTGAATGTGTGCTGGTTTGCTGTAACTACGTTCCCTGCCGCAAGCCACAGCACACAGCTTCTTCAGATGCCCTGTGCCAATCAGCTGCAACTATTTCACCTGGTATACATGCTACTCATCCAGTGCGTTACACTATACAGCTGGCTGGAGAAATAACTCAGCCAAGCCTGCAATGCTTCAAGAAACAGCACATGGCCGTTTTTATTTATTTATCTTTTTACAATGTCTCTCCTCAGTGTATTTAACAGGCTGACGATGAAGAAACAGGGTCATTTCTTGTCGTTAAGTAAACTGCCAGCTGACACACAACTATTCCACCATGACGTAGATGAATGCAGGCTGCTATGAATGCACATGAATGCAGGCACACCCCCGCTCGTTATGTGGTTTTGAATTTGCCTCCCAGATGGCCGGTTTGTGGCGCCATCCAGGTTGCAGATTGCGCCCCACAAGGAAGACAGTAGTATAATACACAAGCCCTGGCCAAGGTCTGCATAAAGCTCTTAATCTGCATGCCAATTTAACAGAAGTGCTGCAGCAACTTATTTCAGCGTTTCTTGAAGCAACCATGTACAGAAATACAGAATGAGAACGGTTCCTCCAAAAATCCAATGAAACAAGATCGCACCGAATATCAATGCATCATAAGAAGATTACAATGACTACGCTGCACGTTTGTGGCTCCGGTATTCAGGATGTGCATTCATAGGACAACTCCAACGTAGAACTTGCAGTTATTAGTTGTACAGTGCTTTTACAGTATAAAATTACTCTGCGCATGAATCTGCTCCCACACAAATCGTAATTTCCGTCTTCAATCCATTTTAATCGACTTCAGAAAACTAAAAAATATCTGTCATCCCTAGGAGTTTGAATTATAACACGAGTAATGCTATAGCTCAAGACAATTGCAAAGTACGTGTCAGGGTACTATGCAAGCTATACTTCGGCTCAACATCTCTGTGCAGCGCAGTTAAGGATGGGACATGTGTCAACTAGAGCCAGTTGCGCTTTCTGAGAAGGGCATGGCCGTTGTGTGCTGCTGTTCCTACTAAGAAGCTTCCATTAAGTTGGTGTAACACAGAGGTGGACAATGGAGGAGTCCTTCAGTTTCTCTATTCTGGTTTGCTGATGCGACCCACAGCTTTCACTGCACTGCTTAAAATTAGTGACGCAAAGTATATAGTCGATGAATCGGAACCCCAAGCAGCAGTGATGAGAAACTGAGGTGTCCTCCTTAGCAATGAGGCTTTCTAAGAACATTCTAGCAAATGCAAGTGAAGTTTAACCTTTGCTCGGAGCAACTACTGGAAAGAACAGTATGCTTGTTTACAGCCAAGTCCCTAACACTTTTTCACTTGTGAATTTTAGTGGAGAGCAGCTGCCTCACCTGCTGCTGAAGCCTGTGCTGCCTCTCCTCCTCAAGTATGCGAGTCTGCTCCAGGATCTGCAAAAGGAAGGACACACTTGTACCACATTTTGCTCCCGATGGAAACCGTCACGAAGCATAGCAGATTCACATGGCAGAAGTTAAGCGAGACGAACGAAGTGCAGTGCTACAAAAAGTGTAGAGTCAGCCTAATTGCCTTTTGCTGCTGTTCCTAAACCATCCAGGAGTAAATTCATCTGAATTGGTCAATCGCTGCATACAATTATGGCACCAGCAATGCATTTTGCAATGTCACGCTACAATGATGAAAACTGATACTCGAGAGGTTGCTGCGATCTCTGTCAAGCTGCCAAGACTTCTGCACAGTGTAGCAGTTGCCTTTCTGGCACTTGGCACCAATCCTGTAGGCATTCGGTGCCTCATGACCAGTAACAGCCCTATCAGTTGCCTTTGAGGGTCGAATGTTAACAAATTACAAATAACAATTCGAATAATAGACTATTTTATTCCGTCTTCGAATTAACTGTTAGAATAAAAAAATAAGAAATCAGTATTTTAAAACGAATACGTTTCTAACAGCTTTCGAAGAGTGTAAATCATCAAGTTGCGGAAAATGTGAATAGGAGCAAAAGAGCAATAAATTTAATCCTGACAACTGTAGTGGACAAGGAGCTATGTGGTAGAGCGCCATACTCATTGCTCAGAAAGTTAAGACATTTCCTTCTAAACCACATCATTGCCTCATTTCAAGCACTCCTTATTAAAATACGATTGCTTATTTGTTCAGGACACTCCATTTGGACATTTATTAAACAATGCTTCCTCATAATGTGCAATGTCATGACAGAAACTTGTTAACATTGAACGATATGAACATAATTTTGTATTGATAAGTGAAAATGGCTTTTTCTTATTCGAATACTTTTTTAAAAGTATTCAATTCGATTCTGTCACTATTTAATTACCACGCCAATAGTTGTCTTCTTTACTAAAAATGTATTAGACACCTTCCCTCCTTGTCGTGCAGTGCCACATGTAGCCTAATTTGATTAGTAAAACAATACTGAAAGCTGTTATTCGTCTGTGATAAGTGGCTGCTGAAAGTTGTACAAGCATCCCTGAATTTTTATGCATAGTGCCTCTACATCCCGGCGCATGGAATAACCAAGTTTGCTCCCTTCTGCGCTCTCTATTGTTTCCTTCCATGTACGTGGCAAGAGTTCACATGGTACAGTTTCTTCTGAAGACTTATGACAAAGTGATTTTCATTCTTTTATTGAGCACTGCTAAAATACAACCGATGGTTGTATTTTAGCACCGCTTTGCCTTACCACGGGGAGCCCGAGCTCACCTTGCTCTCCCGTGTGTGCTTGTTTGAAGTTTAATATGACTACGCAGTGCAAGTGAAATACAAAAAACTATCCCGATGCAACATATTGTGGGCATAGTGTTATACGAAGTATTCTGCAGGTAGTTGGCTATCCACTGTTTAGGTTCCTATGCAGTGTTACTAGACGGATGGGCATGTTTGTGCAAAGTGAGAGTGTGCAATGTGAGAATGCTTGCGACGGCAGTAGAAAGGGGACGACGGTAGTATGATGGCGACAGCATGACAACACATTTCGTACTGTACCCCAGCGAGAAAATGTTACAATCTGGTTCATTATGACCTGAGCAGATCCCAAAGGCGGTACAAAGTTGCAAAAGGTCTCAAAGCACTACCTACCACAAGAAAAAAGACTGAAAAGAGTGGGCAAATCCCAATGGCAACTATGATTGGTGTCACATAGCATCTGAACGCGCTAACTGCCACAAAAGAATGGAGGGAACTAATCTGCTGCTGCTTTTACAAGCAACCTGATTGACACAAAAGAAGTGAACACGCATCTGTGGCCTAAAGACATAATGCAGATCAATGAGACCACCACGATGAAAGACACAGAGAGAGCCATTGCAGGTGCTTTCATCCTAATTTGTTGTGGTTTCATTTATACGACTCCTCCAGGTCCCAGAGCTACAGCAGGTACTATGAGAGGCACAGTAGTGAATGGCTACAGGTTGAAAGAGCACCGAAATCTCAGTACATGATCAGGCTGGGATTTTACTTTCATTGGAATGTAGCCTTCCGCTGTACAGAATATTGAAACTGCACTCACATCAGATTGGTACATTACAATCGCAGACAAATGACACAAACAAGAGATTACATAGTACACCACTTCTGCAAGTAACTACTCAAAGGTACGATCTTGATCTACTCTAATGTTTTAGCATGCGTTGCAAGCACAAATTCTGAACAGTGTCTTGTTGCATAGCTAGGATATAAGGCCTTGATTGGTGTAGGTTTTGCACTAACTGTGCAAGCCAAAATTGCACTGACCACCCACGAATTAGCAAAAGTGGAAATGAAAGAATGCCTTCCAGTTAACCCTAGCTTGCCTGTGTTTTAATTGTCCGCGATAGTACGTCCTCTGTAACCCTAGTGACGTAACACCATTGCATAATGCCTGTGAGATGCAATAGGTAAATAGGCTATGTGCGCACCAGGTTGTTGGCAAGGAATGGCGAACTACCCGCTCACCTTTTGCTGCTTCTCAGCTTCGAGCATGATCTGCTGCTGTTGTGCTTTTCCGAGGAGCTCCTTCTCTTCCTCGAGCAGTCGCACCTGTTCCTTGCCCAATACCTCCTTCTGGTGCTCCAAGAGCTCCTGAGGATGGGCACACAACAGGAGAAAGCCCATCAGTGCAGAAGGGACAACAAATATGCAAAATGAAGCGAGAGTAGTACGCTCCCGATAATGCAATTCTAATTACTGTCATCATGTTGTCATGATGATGATAAAATGACATAAATTGGTTAAGTTCCAAGAACAGAATATCTCAACCAGTGCCAAACTTGGGACTTTCTGTCTGGGAGTTTACGCTCCAGCTGATCCCACTACCATGACATCAATGAGATGCAAGAGCTAAGAGAACTAGTAGCTCGTGAGGTACCAATTCTGGTGTGCACCAAGGCTCATGAAGCAGTCATACACCCACACTAAGGTAAAAGAAGTTAAGCAATGACGGCACAGCGCAGGTGCCAAATAAACTAAAGAATTGGAGTAAATAACATTAGGAGGTAAAAGCTAGTGTTTAAAAAGTCTGTGGATTCAATGTTGCACTGCATAGTTCTGACAGGACACACAAGGAGAAAACCACACACACACACACGCGCACACACACACACACACACACACACACACACACACACACACACACACACACACACACACACACACACACACACACACACACACACACAAACAAACACGTGCGCGACTTGAAAACCAACAAGTCTACACGCAACCATTTCTCCAGAGATATGTGCAGTGTCCGACTTCAAACAAATGTTTTCTGCAACTGGCACAAAACGAAACACAGAAAGTTTTTATGCACGTAATATCTTGTACTAGCTGCCGATGCCAGTGCATCACACTTTCAACAAAAGTGCTTCTCAACAAAAGCTGTAAGCCTTTAGTTGGACAGGATTTCTTGGTCTGTGACCCAAGAAACAGCACCTCTCCTACATTTTCCTACAAGTTTTCTCGTATATTCAAATTATAATCCTATGCTGTCATGTCTGCAGGTTGTGTGTAAGTCGCACTGTACAAGCTTTATCACACATTTTACTTTGAGAGATTCAATTAGTTCAATATCGCAGTTGTGCTAGGTGGAGAATGAGGACGTATGCTGCACTTTTGCACACATGCGTGTGCGTGCGACGCACGTGTGCACACAATGTATCTGCGGTAGTAATCGACATTGTGGCAAACACTGTCGAAAAACAGTACCACCCAAAAACAGCCGCAATCACTCAAACAGACCTCAAACGGCAGCTGGAAAAGGGCTTTGTCTTTCACTTTCCGCATAACAGAATTTATGTTTTCTTGTGTATTCAAATTACAATCCGAAGTTGTCATGCCTGTGGCTTGTGTGAAAGTTATACCTTATGCACTTTCTGACAATTTACTTTTAAACATTCATTCAATTCAATAAGGCCCTTGCGCTTGACGAAGAGCCCAGAAGAATAAGAATGTATGCAGCACTCCTGCAAACGTGCACGCATGCGTGATGTATGTTGATCGTGATGGTGGCGCTTGTGTCACGTCGTTTAATGTTGGTGTTGCTTAATGAACGCCAGCAACAGCTTCGCTGTACATTTACCTTCACATGGTAGAACGGAGGCGGATTTTCTTTTTTTAAAGCTCACCAAACACAGCTTCCAAAAGTTAGCACAAGTGCTCTCACAAAATAAAACTGTTGCACAACTTCGCGATGCCAAAATGAAGTTGGTAGAAAAATTACATGTAGCTGCAAAGATGAGGTGCATTTAGCTCCAGAAGCCACCACGCTTCAGCTGCATCCCATGAGCATGCAACAAGTATTATTAGAGACAAATGCTAGTGAACCATGCTAGTGCAGACCATATAGCAGCACCACATAACCTGGCAGCATGGTGCAATTTCGCCATCCCAGCCACACTGGGTGCCTTCATTTCGGGCTAGCAGGAGTAATCCGATACTGTCCATGTCATTACTTTTCAAAAATTCACGACACCTCAAAACTAAACGCTTTGTTTGAGTCAATGCTCAGGCAGGCAGGAAGCCTTATTCGATTAATGGCACAGATGATTATAGATTACAGGGTTGTGACAGTCTACAAAACGTGACAGGGGCAGTCTTGACAGGCGAGTGCTGGCCTTCCAGGTTACATTACAAAGCTATTCGGTCTGTCTGTGTGCTTGTTTGCTTTATAGATTTTGTACCCTGTAATGCAGTAGAATAATAGCGCAATATTACAGGAAAAAGTAACATTACAGATGAGAGTTATGGGCAACACAGAACAAGTGCTGTCTAGCTGTGAAAGACTTTTATACACATTACTTTGTCATTTCACATTTCCAAGCCATAATTCAGTTCCGTATAGCCCAGGTTTACAAACCAGTACAATAGAGAAGTAAGCTAGTCACTCTACATTAAAACCACCTACTTACGTCTTGAAGCACCAAACTCTTAATGACATATGGATGAGGAAATGCAATTGCTGGAAAAAAGAATACAAGCCTGTATTGCCGTGTACGTCTTCTCTTTAAATGATTGCACAGGTTATAATGTATTCTACATTGTAAAAGCTTTAGGCTAGGGAACTGGGGCCAAATTCACAAAAACTCTTTGCCACTGGCCGACCGCTTTCGCTAATGTGTCCAACATGATGACTGGTAGACAGCTGTTCTTAAGAGGAGTTCTAGCGCAGCAACATTTTTGGTGTGTGCCAATGCTGGCCCTGACGAAGGAGTATGCACGAATATCAAGGCTTATCAAAGTGGGGAACCTGCTAATATGTTCAAAAGGACGGCAAAGGTCAAAACATACCTTGTCTTCGGGCTTTTCAATCGACGCATCTTCTTGCTCAAGAGCAGGGGCTTCCTGGGCACCCTGACAAGAAGAAGTACGGTATCAAGTAATGTCTCAAACGAGAGAGCGTTTCTGCGACGGCACTATTTTGGGTCCGAGTAGACGCAGACCAAAAGAATATCGAGAGCGACAACAGGGTGTCTGCAGAATCGACACCCACCTGCGAGTCTTCTTCAGTGTCCATGCTTTCTTCCTGCGCTGGAGTCACCTCCTAGCAGCAAAAATACGAACGTGAGCACACAAAACTGACAAGCGCCCGGCTAATCGCAACTGGTAAAGCGAAAAAGCTGCCGCTCGTGGTTTCGTTAAACCAGCTGTCGATCGCCAAAACACGCAAACACTCCAATTGCAATTGCACATCATCAATGGTTTGCACTTACATTTTCTTCGTCTATCGCGGCCTGGAGCCTTTTCACAAGGTCGGCCTTCAGTCCTGCGATCAATGCGAAAGACGGCGAGTCAGCACCGAAACGAACCTTGAAAGCAAAGTTGCACGCACTGACACATAACCCGGGAACGGAAAAATAATTAGGAAATGCACAAAGTCTTAATCACTCTAAGGACTATGTCTTTTCGACAATTTGTGAAGTCACGGAGGCTAAAATTGCTGATCACAAATGCTACGGACTCCAAAGAGTACAACCGGCCGGCGTGTGCGTCACAACACCGCTCGTGTAACACAGTCTCTAAACGCGCGCGATTTAACATATCTGGATCCCAAATCGAGGATAGCTGTATTGTGTTATCTGTATTGTTACCTGATGTTGATAATCCGCGCTCTGATAGTTTCTCCTTTAAATCAACAACGCGCAACTTCGAGAGATCGCCACCACTGCGGGACGCCATTTTGGCAAACAACTGATTCGACTCAACTTCGCAAACAAAGAAATATATAAGGTTGGTGGCGCTGTAAGTTGTGTAAAATTATGATGCTGCCAAAGATGCTAAGGTTGGTAAAGTTGCGGAAGCATTGCACACAAATACACGCAAAGAGATTTCATTGAAACAAGCAACGTTATAATCGCTTGCTTCACTGAAAGTTACGCGGGTATACGTTAAAATTAAATTATAGCGTTTTACGTGCCAAAACCACTTTCTGATTATGAGGCAACGCTGTAGTGGGGTACTCTGGAAATTTAGACCACCTGGGGTTCTTTTAACGTGCACCTAAATACGCGGGTGTTTTCGCATTTCGCTCCCACCTAAATGCGCCGCCGTGGCCGGGATTCGATCCCACGACCTCGTGCTTAGCAGCCCAACACCGTAGCCACTAAGCAACCAAGGCGGGTATTCACTGTCACATTTGCAAGTGTTTGCGTTGTAATTAAAGGCGATGAACGCAGTAAACCAGAAAATTGCACCCTTTCAGTGGGTTTTACTGTCGCGAAAGCTGCTTATGACTAGCGAGGGGTGCCGTTGTGGAGAGCTTTGTCTGTCACCTTCTCGATGTTTTTCTACTTTCAAGTTTGCTGGCACTCTCCTAGTATAACCCAACAAGCCATTGTCATGAACTTAATTTTGACCGCCTGGAATTCTTCAACATGCACCTATATAAGTATACGAGCGTATTTTGGATTTCACCTCCATCAATTCCTGGTGCTAGGATAGGAGCTAGGCACTCATCGGTGCTATGTACATCGTGAGGAAGACAGCCACATACACGCAAAATTTACATACCGACGACTCACTTAGCGGAACATCAAGCTAAAGGCCAATTGAAGTTATAACAAGTAAGACGCCCATGCATAAGCAAATTTTGCGCGTTGAAAGACACAGACGCTGACAACCTGAGCAAAATGAAGTTTGAGAACGGGCGCATATATAAGCCACGCGTCCTTTAACTACCATGAAGCAGGCAGACACCACATCCGAAGGGCCGCTACTGCCAAGACTCTGAGTACTCTTTACCTTATTGGCACAGATCAAGGGAGAGAAGTAACAGTACTTACGCGTCACAGGGGTTATAGGTCCGCGACGTAGAACCAACGGTCGACGACCGTCAAGAAACTTCGAACTGCTGGGAACCGTTTCACTTACGCTCCTCTATAGCTCGCTCCTCGAAGCTGCGCAGGCGTTGAGAGCACTTGTGTGATCTTTCATGTGCGTTTGCCCGCGTTTCGTCGGTGGACGGTCAGCTTTGCGCAGCTGCATGATCCACGTGTCACGTGCACACGCGGAACCGAGCCGCGAAAAAAACAAAACAACAACGCGGTAACAGCAGCTGCAGCAGTTCGGGCGCTCGAATGTTTTAGGATGCGTTGCGAACACATTTAGACGACCTACACGTCGCATGTCATTTTGATTGAATAAAAGGCACGCCAGCGCGCACTCTATAGCATTTCCTCTCGGAGATGGCCTAGATCGCCTGCTTTCCTCAGCGGGAAAGCAGGTTTTTTTTTTTTCGCATTTTAGCACAGTCGAGCTTCGTATGACGCTCTTTCGTATGGAGGACCCGAATTACGTACAATTTTTGGACAAATCTTTTTCGATGCGTTTACAAGGGAGAAGGCAGGGACGCGCAAAAGCATAGATGCGGGGAAGATAGATGTGGAGCCTTCATTTCCCTACACACCCTAACGGGAGACTATACACATTCCTTTATTCTTCTGAACACAACCTCTTAATTCGTAAGGATTTTTTTTTTTTACACATGATGGCGAATTTTATTTATTAGCGCAGGAATAAGGACATTCACGCGAAGGGACACATCGTCCATTGTTAGCTTGTGGTGAAAGACTTAATGGTGTTTGTGTAAAGGACACATTTAATGTAGTCCCTTTTCTTTAGCTTTGCCTGTTCATATATACGACTTAACTCCTTGTGTAAGGTGAAGTAATTGTTCGCAATCTTTGTCATGAGTATGGGAGTCGTGAACATTGCTAGCCCCACCTACGGGACGCATCGACGACACAAAATAAAATAAAACAAATAATTCCGCGTGTCCTGTACCCCCCCCCCCCCCCCCCCTTTATATGTTTGGACACCCTCCCATAGGCACCGACTACTAGGCGGGCGGGGGGGGGGGGGGGAGCAAAGCCTCTATCCCGCTAAATGCCATTACCAGGTTTCTGTAAATTACCCACATCATCGGAGTTATAAGAAGCCAACAAACAGGCACCAAGGACAACACAGGGGACATTACTTGTACTTACTAAGTGAAATTAGAGAAATTATATATTAATGGAATTGAAAGTGTATGAAAATGTAACTTGCCGCAGGTGGAGAACGATCCCACATCCTTTATCGTTTGAGGGTTCTTTTAAGCTGCCTCTACCTTTACAGTTAAAATTTTATTGCTGCTGAAAGCTTACTGGATCATTGTCGCCGACATGCACTGCTTTTAATTTATACTTTCGCTTTATTAATATAAATTTTGACGATATGAGGACATGCGCGTTAGAAGCACCAGCGGCGGATATATCTCATCAGTATTTTTTCACTTCAACATGTTTTTTTTTTAAATTTCCACTTTTCACAGACACAATATATTTAAATATGCGCAGGAAGATCTTTATTATATTGTTACGGAAGAAAGGAAGAAGATCGCGAGACGCTGGGTGCTGCGTGTTGGCTGGTCATCCATCTTGACCCCATTGACATTGCTTGTATATATACTGTAAATATATTCAGTCTATACTCCCAACTTCCCCGTAACATATTGGTGGAGGTGCCGGGGTACCACGGCTGGAAACGGAGCTCCGCAGTGGACGTCGCATCACCGTCCTCGCCATGAATGACGGTACGCACTTGGAATCAACGTCGTTGCCGCCTCCAACGTCACCATCACCCGCTACGACGCTGTCCCCTTCGGTTGTGGTTGTGCAACCCAAGGATCCCGGAACTTTCTGCGGGTCTGATGGCGCCGACGTTGAAGAGTGGGTGGCTATGTACGAACGTGTGAGTGGAATCAACAGATGGGACCCTATACGCTCATGCTAGCTAACCTGTTGTTCTGCCTAAGAGGCACGGCAAAGGTGCGGTTCGAAAACCATGAAGAGGAGCTGACCAGCTGGGACGAATGCAAAGAGAAGTTAACAGAGTTGTTTGGCAAACCAGCCGGCCGTAAAATTGCCGCAAAGCAGGAACTAGCCTTTCGTGCCCAATCCCCCACAGAGTCCTATGTTTCGTATATCGAGGATGTGCTGTCGCTTTGTCGTAAAGCCGATCACGACATGACCGAAGCTGAGAAGGTATAGGCATGTGCTCAAGGGAATTTCTGACAACGCCTTTAATCTGCTCATGTGCAAAAGCTGCTCTACAGTTGATGCTATCATCAAAGAGTGCCGACAATTCGAGCAGGCCAAAAGCCGACGCGTCCTGCACCCATTCACCAGACTTCCCAATACTGCCGCAACGTCGACGTGTGAAGATCAGCCCGCACAGCAGCATGCGTCACCATCAGAGGACGTGGTGCGAATCGTTCGCCGTGAAGTGGATGCGATGGCGCCCGCAGCTTTCTGTTCGCGTAGCCCTGATGCTACCCCTATTTCAGTTACCCTCGTGCAAGCCATCGTTCGACAGGAACTTGAAAACTTTGGCCTACATTCTGTCTGTGCTGTCACCAATACCAGAGCCAACGAACGCCCTTCTACTATTTTCGCTACAACCCGACGCTTCTCTCCGCGTTATCGTATACCCCAACTGAGTGGAGAACCGCGGACGACCAGCCGCTATGTTTCACCTGTCGCCGCAATGGTCATGTCGCCAGATACTGTCGCAACTCGTGGCCCTCAACACCTCGCACGCCGACCAACCAACCTGAGCCGTTTTAATGGAAATGCCCGCAATGTTTCGCCCACCGCCGAGTCCAACAGCGCCGATAACTCTGTTAGGAACACGTTGTGCAGTCGCTCACCATCGCCGCGCGGACACCAGTCTCGCTCACCGCAAACACGTCGCCCATCTTCCCATCCACCGCAGCCACGTCGCCTTTCGTCCCCTGTGGCTTTTGGCCGCACCCTTTCGGAAAACTAAGAAATGCAGCCCTCGGAGGTGGTGCTGCATTGCCCACTACTGCAGCAAATCCTGTCTGTGCCCATAAAGAGAAGTGTAATTGACGTTAAAATAGACGGCTTACCTGTCCAAGCGCTCGTCGACACTGGAGCCCACTTATCTGTGATGAGTGCTAGCGCACGTAGACGTTTAAAGAAGGTGTTCACCCCAGCAGCTGCCCGAGTGCTTCGTGTGGCCGACGGCTGCGTGCTGGTTGTTCTTGGAATGTGTACTGCGCCTTGAAGTATAATAATAATTATGGGGTTTAACGTGCCAAAACCACTTTCTGATTATGAGGCACGCCGCCTTGAAGTATAGCCGGCCGCCCTACTTCTCTTCTCTTTGCTGAGATCGACAACTGCCCTCACGACATTAGCCTTGTATTGGACTTTTTATCCCATGATTCCGCTCTCATCGACTGCGCAACCGGCGTTCTTCAGTTGGAACTACCTCAAGTCGCCGATGCTCCGAGCACCGCTCCACCGCACTTGTGTTCGCTTCAAGATGTGCATCTGTCACCTGAGGCAGTCACTTACGTCGCTTTGACTGCACAGCCACAGATTCCCGACGGTGAATATGTCCTTCGCCCCAACATCGACGTGCTTTTGAACCGGAACGTTGCTCTTCTGCATATGCTGATGAATATTACTAATAACAACGTCGTTCTTCCGCTTCTGAATTTCAGCCTGTGCCCTCAAGTGCTTCCAGCCGGCATGTTCTTGGCCAGCGTTTCTAATACTTCCGAATTTGACATTGAAAGTCTGAATGCCGAGATCGGTTTCTTAGCACCAATTGCAGCTCACAGCTCTGGTTCCCTAATGGATGACTTGGCGAAGATGATTGCCCCTGACCTCACCTCTGCACAGGTCACGGACATACGTCGTCTCCTCGAATCGTACCTTGACATCTTTGATTTCGGCGACAAGCCTTTAGGACAAACATCTGTTGTTCACCACCGTATCAACACTGGAGACACGAATCCTATTCGTCGGCGTTTCTATCGTGTATCGCATGCTGAACTTCGAGTCATCCAATCAGAAGTGGACAAAATGCTCCGCAAAGGAGTCATCGAACCATCAGCCAGCCCCTTGGGCTTCGCCTGTCGTCCATGTCAAAAAAGTAAAAAGAAATATGGTACCTGGCGTTCTTGCGTCGATTATCGCCATAAATTAAGCAAGATCACCCGAAAAGACGTCTACCCACTACCACGCATCGATGACGCCTTGGACTGCTTGCACGGAGCTAAATACTCCTCGTCCATTGATCTTCGATCCGGTTACTGGCAGATTTCAGTTGATGAAATGGACCGCGAGAAGACGGCCTTCATCACGCCGTATGGCTTATATCAGTTCAAAGTCATGCCATTTGGCCTATGCAATGCTCCTGCGACATTTGAATGTTTGATGGACTCCCTTCTGCGAGGCTACAAATTGACTACCTGTCTCTGTTACCTTGACGACGTTATCGTTTTTTTTCCCACATTCGGCAGCCACCTTACCATTCTTGCGGTCTTCCGAAAAGCCCGCCTCCAGCTGAACTCCACGAAGTGTCAATTCGGGCGCCGTCAGATTACCGTGTTGGGACACCTCGTTGACGCATCCGGTGTCCAACCAGATCCAGAAAAAGTTCGCGCCGTACACAGTTTCCTTGTGCCACGTTCTGCTTCTGACGTGCGCTGCTTCGTCCGCCTGTGTTCTTACTTTCGCCGTTTCGTCAAAAGCTTCGCCAACGTAGCTCGGCCTTTGACAGATCTAAAGAAGAACACGCCGTTCTTATGGGGCCCCAAACAAGCTCACGCGTTCGCCGCTGTCATCGGGTTTCTGATCACCCCTCCCATACTTGCCCACTTTGATCCATCTGCACCGACCGAAGTAAGTTCACACAAAATAATTCCGCAAAATAGCGAGATACGTTTTTTAGACCTCAGGCTGAGGATAACTAAGGGACACACCTGTTGGGGGTATTTCCCACGTGCAAAGAAAGAACTTTTGCCCTATGAATCGACCGAAGTAAGTTCACACTGACGCAAGCGGCCACGGCATCGGTGCTCTTCTCGCCCAACAGCAGAATGGAACCGAGTGCGTGATAGCTTACGCAGTGGCGTAGCTAGGTCGTTTGGCACCCGGGGCCTATAGGTCTTCTGTCACGCCCCCCCTCCCCCCCCTCCCCCCCCCCCTCGAGCATTGTTTCGTCACCAGCACAGCCGCTTTGGCTACCGCACATGTCCCCGCCCCCTCCCTCCCTTCGCTTTCGTTCCCAGAGATCGCGAATGTAGCAGGTATACACGCTGTTTTATTTTCTGCACTAAATACCACAGGGTGCCGTACTGATAACTTGTGATAAGCGCATTTGCACATCTGCTGTCAGACTGTAGCGCTTGGCATCCAATACAGATGTGGCAATTTGGAAAATATGGCTCACAAATAACAAAAAATATTCTAATGAAGTTTTAATCAGCGATTTTTGAAACGACAATGCATGTTCAAAATTGAAGCCCGACAGTCATATGTTGCCCAAATGCAACTTCACAGATTTCGTCGTAGGTACTACGGCGTGCAGTATTTTGGCTGGGCAGCCCTTAGCCCAAGCGAAAATTAAATAGCGCGTCAGTAACGATGATTTCCTCAACCTATTAGCAAACTCCATCTGCTTTCCTGCTGCGTGGGTGACAACGCTATGACAATTACGAATTTGACGTATAGTTAAGTTCTGCGGAAACCAGCAAGGTGGAGAGAAGTAATTAATAAAGCGAAAATAAGACGTCCACCCGTTCGTAGCAATTGCTACCAGCGCAACGCATACGGGTTCTTCGAAAGAAAAGCCTCACAGTGGAAGAAAAATTCGTCCTGGTCCGGGGCTCGAACCCGGATCACCGCCTCTCCAGGGCAGCCGCTCCGCCATCTGAGTTAACCAGGCGGCTAGCAGAGCTGCAGGGCGAAGTCGAATTTGTCGACAACACGAAGCAAAGGTTTGACGTAATAGTTCTGCGTGATAGGTTGACGTAATAGTTTGACGTAATAGTTCTTCAACTGTGAGGCTTTTCTTTCGAGGAACCCGTATGGGTTTCCTTTGTAGCAATTGCTACGAACGGGTGGATGTCTGATTTACCCTTTATTAATTGACAATTACGAGTTCTCTTCATTCTGATCATAAAGCCTTTCTTTATTTGCTGCTATTGGCAAACGTCATTATCTGAGCTGCGGTACCGCCACAAGGCTGGGAGCACAATAGAGCACGCTTGGCATCGATTCCTGGCGTTACCATGCAAAAAAAAAAAATAGAAGAGAGAGAGAGAGAAGGCCGCGATGAAGCCCGTGCCAGCGAAAGCTTACGCTACTGTTGGTCTGCACTTGCAATGGAGAGGATAGAAATATCGACGTCACTGGTGCAGTATTTCATATTTATTTCAGTACTGCCATATGCTTGGCCACCCACAGTGCCAAAGTACTGCAGGCTCAAGCACCCAAAACGATTTTGTTTAGCGAAAAAAATTTTTTTTGAGTTACTAATATGACTTAGGGTCCTCAATTCCAGAATTGCAATGTCTCTTCTATGATTGCCATTTAAGCAGTTATTTAAGATATCATATTTTAAGATAGCGCGGACTAAACGGAAGAGGGACCGATGAGCCACATCGCAAGAATGTATGTTTAGCGACGCCAGCTCCGATCATGAGCGCACGGCGAGTGGTTTAGCGACCACTTAGCAAATTAAATTTTTTATCCCACACATCCGTGCACTTATTACGTAGGATATTGATAAAGCTGCAGCCGACAATTCTGCGGCACTGCACTTCTGGTACATCGGGTACATTAGCTCGGGCTGCTGGTTACCGGAGCATTAACAATTTACGCCCACTCAAGCCGGCGGAAAGAGGGGAGTCTTCAGATATATATGACACCCGCCCCGCCCCCACCTCACCTCCTACTGGCACCTGGCACCCGGGCCCACGGCATGTTTGTGCTGCACGACGGCATCCTCTGCCGCCGCAAAATCAACC